>NW_026735976.1:0-90105 GCF_949786415.1 Peromyscus eremicus
GGGAAACACAGTAGAGTAGAGGAGTGCTCTTTTCTCAAAAGCAGAGTGTGTTTCTTGTAAGGCAAGCTAACGTTTGTTTCCCAGTCCTAAAAAAAGTTGAGTCAGTTGCAGCTTTTGGTCCTATGAGCAAGAATTGTTTTATGGTAATAATTGTCACTATTGCACTCCCATTGTCATACACAGGGCAAATAGCACTGGTGTCGGTTCCCAGCATGTACAGTGTATTGGACTGAGGGGTATCTACTGTTCTTGTCAGTTTCCTAAGCAGAATTGAACTAGATATGGCCCGTGTGTGTAGGAAGCACAGTTCTTTTGTTCTGAGCAAGCTCACTGTCCTGGCCCTATAGGAAACACAGCAGAGTAGAAGAGTGCTCTTTTCTCAAAAGCAGAGTGTGTTTCTTGTAAGGCGAGCTAGCGTTTGTTTCCCAGTCCTAAATGGAGTTGAATCACATGCAGTTTTTGGTCCTACGAGAAAGAGTTGTTTTCTGGTAAGGAAAGTCACTATTGCGCTCCCATTTCCATACAAAGTGCAAATAGCACTGGTGTCTGTTGACAGCAAGTACAGTGTATTGGACTGAAGGGGAGCTACTGTTCTCATCAGTTTCCTAAGCAGAGTTGAACTAGATATGGCCCGTGTGTGTAGGAAGCACAGTTCTTTTGTTCTGAGCAAGCTCACTGTTCTGGCCCTATGGGAAACACAGTAGAGTAGAAGAGTGCTCTTTTCTCAAAAGCAGAGTGTGTTTCTTGAAAGGTGAGCTAGCGTTTGTTTCCCACTCCTAAATGGACTTGAAATACACATGCAGTTTCTGGTCCTACGAGCAAGAGTTGTTTTCTGGTAAGAAGAGACACTATTGTGCTCCCATTGTCATACACAGGGCAAATAACACTGGCGTCTGTTCCCAGCATGTAGAGTGTATTGGACTGAAGAGGAGCTACTGTTCTAGTCAGTTACCTAAGCAGAATTGAACTTTATATGGCCATGTGTGTAGGAAGCACAGTTCTTTTGTTCTGAGCAAGTTCGCTGTACTGGCCCTATAGGAAACACCGTAGAGTAGAAGAGTGCTCTTTTCTCAAAAGCAGAGTGTGTTTCTCGTAAGGCGAGCTAGCGTTTGTTTCCCAGTCCTAAATGGAGTTGAATCACATGCAGTTTTTGGTCCTACGAGCAAGAGTTGTTTTCTGGTAAGGAAAGTCATTATTGTGCTCCCATTGCCATACACAGTGCAAATAGCACTCGCGTCTGTTCCCAGCAAGTACAGTGTATTGGACTGAAGAGAAGCTACTGTTCTTGTCAGTTTCCTAAGCAGCATTGAACTAGATATGGCCCGTGTGTTAAGGAAGCACAGTTCTTTTGTTCTGAGCAAGCTCACTGTACTGGCACTATAGGAAACACAGCAGAGTAGAAGAGTGCTCTTTTCTCAAAAGCAGAGTGTGTTTCTTGTAAGGCGTAGTAGCGTTTGTTTCCCAGTCCTAAATGGAGTTGAATCCCATGCAGTTTCTGGTCCTACGAGTAAGAGTTGTTTTCTGGTAAATTGAGACACTATTGTGCTCCCATTGTCATACACAGGGCAAATAGCACTGGCGTCTGTTCCCAGCATGTAGAGTGTATTGGACTGAAGAGGAGCTACTGTCATTGTCAGTTTCCTAAGCAGAATTGAACTGGATATGTCCATGTGTGTAGGAAGAACAGTTCTTTTGTTCTGAGCAAGCTCACTGTACTGGCCCTATAGGAAACACAGGAGAATAGAAGAGTGCTCTTTTCTCAAAAGCAGAGTGTGTTTCTTGTAAGGCGAGCTAGCGTTTGTTTCCCAGTCCTAAATGGAGTTGAATCACATGCAGTTTTTGGTCCTACGAGCAAGAGTTTTTTTCTGGTAAGGAAAGTCACTATTGCGCTCCCATTTCCATACAAAGTGCAAATAGCACTCGCATCTGTTCCCAGGAAGTACAGTGTATTGTACTTAAGAGGAGCTACTGTTCTCGTCAGTTTCCTAAGCAGAGTTGAACTAGATATGGCCCGTGTGTTTAGGAAGCACAGTTCTTTTGTTCTGAGCAAGCCCACTGTTCTGGCACTATGGGAAACACAGTAGAGTAGAAGAGTGCTCTTTTCTCAAAAGCAGAGTGTGTTTCTTGTAAGGCGAGGTAGCGTTTGTTTCCCAGTCCTAAATGGAGTTGAATCCCATGCAGTTTTTAGTCCTACGAGCAAGAGTTTTTTTCTGGTCAGAAGAGACACTATTGTGCTCCCATTGTCATACACAGGGCAAATAGCACTGGCGTCTGTTCCCAGCATGTAGAGTGTATTGGACTGAAGAGGAGCTACTGTTCTCATCAGTTTCCTAAGCAGAGTTGAACTAGATATGGCCATGTGTGTAGGAAGCACAGTTCATTTGTTCTGAGCAAGCTCGCTGTACTGGCCCTATAGGAAACACAGTAGAGAAGAAGAGTGCTCTTTTCTCAAAAGCAGAGTGTGTTTCTTGTAAGGCTAGCTAGCGTTTGTTTCCCAGTCCTAAATGGAGTTGAATCACATACAGTTTTTGGTCCTACGAGCAGGAGTTGTTTTCTGGTAAGGAAAGTCACTATTGCGCTCCCATTGCCATACACAGTGCAAATAGCACTCGCAGCTGTTCCCAGCAAGTACAGTGTATTGGACTGAAGAGGAGCTACTCTTCTTGTCAGTTTCCTAAGCAGAGTTGAACTAGATATGGCCCGTGTGTGTAGGAAGCACAGTTCTTTTGTTCTGAGCAAGCTCACTGTTCGGAGCCCCATAGGAAACACAGTAGAGTAGAAGTGTGCCCTTTTCTCAAAAGCAGAGCGTGTTTCTTGTAAGGCGAGCTAGCGTTTTCTTCCCAGACCTAAATGGAGTTGAATCACATGCAGTTTTTGGTCCTAGGAGCAAGAGTTGTTTTCTGGTAAGGAAAGTCACTATTGTGCTCCAATTGCCATACACAGTGCATATAGCACTGGCATCTGTTCCCAGCAAGTACAGTGTATTGGACTGAAGAGGAGCAACTGTTCTTCTAAGTTTCCTAGAAAGAGTTGAACTAGATATGGCCCGTGTGTGTAGGAAGCAAAGTTCTTTTGTTCTGAGCAAGCTCATTTTTCGGACCCCAAAGGAAACACAGTAGAGTAGAGAGTGCCGTTTTCTCAAAAACAGAGTCTGTTTCTTTAAGGCGAGCTTGCGTTTATTTCCAAGTTCTAAATGGAGTTGAATCACATGCAGATTTCAGTCCTACTAGCAAGAGTTGTTTTCTGGTAAGGAAAGTCACTATTGAGCTCCCATTGCCATACACAGTGCAAATAGCACTCGCTTCTGTTCCCAGCAAGTACAGTGTATTGGACTGAAGAGGAGCTACTGTTCTTGACACTTTTCAAAGCAGAGTTGAACTAGATATGGCCCGTGTGTGTAGGAAGCACAGTTCTTTTATTCTGAGCAAGCTCACTGTTCAGACGCCATAGGAAACACAGTTGAGTAGAAGAGTGCTCATTTCTCAAAAGCAGAGTCTTTCTTGTAAGGCGAGCTAGTGTTTGTTTCCCAGTTAGAAATGGAGTTGAATCCCATGCAGTTTCTGGTCCTACGAGCAAAAGTTGTTTTCTGGTAAAAAGAGTCACTATTGCGCACCCATGGCCATACACAGTGCAAATAGCACACGCATCTGTTCCCAGCAAGTACAGTGTATTGGACTGAATAGGAGCTACTGTTCTTGTCAGTTTCCTAAGCAGAATTGAACTAGATATGGCCGTGTGTGTAGGAAGCACACCTCTTTTGTTCTGAGCAAGCTCACTGTTCTGGCCCTATAGGAAACACAGTAGAGTAGAAGAGTGCTCTTTTCTCAAAAGCAGAGTGTGTTTCTTGTAAGGTGACCTAGTGTTTGTTTCCCAGTCCTAAATGGAGTTGAATCACATGCAGTTTTTGGTCCTACGAGCAAGAGTTGTTTTCTGGTAAGGAAAGTCATTATTGTGCTCCCATTGCCATACACAGTGCAAATAGCACTCGCGTCTGTTCCCAGCAAGTACAGTGTATTGGACTGAATAGGAGCTACTGTTGTTGTCAGTTTCCTAAGCAGAGTTGAAGTAGATAGGGTCCGTGTGTGTATAAAGCACAGTTTTTTGTTCTGAGCAAGCTCACTGTTCTGGCCCTGTAGGAAACACAGGAGAGTACAAGAGTGCTCTTTTCTCAAAAGCAGAGTGTGTTTCTTGTAAGGCGAGCTATCGTTTGTTTCCCAGTCCTAAATGGACTTGAAATACACATGCAGTTTCTGGTCCTACGAGCAAGAGTTGTTTTCTGGTAAGGAAGTCACTATTGCGCTCCCATTGTCATACACAGGGCAAATAGCACTGGCGTCTGTCCCCAGCATGTAGAGTGTATTGGACTGAAGAGGAGCTACTGTTCTTGTCAGTTTCTTAAGCAGAATAGAACTGGATATGGCCATGTGTGTAGGAAGCACAGTTCTTTTGTTCTGAGCAAGCTCGCTGTACTGGCCCTATAGGAAACACAGTAGAGTAGACGAGTGCTCTTTTCTCAAAAGGAGAGTGTGTTTCTTGTAAGGCGAGCTAGCGTCTGTTTCCCAGTCCTAAATGGAGTTAAACCACATGCAGTTTTTGGTCCTACGAGCAAGAGTTGTTTTCTGGTGAGGAAAGTCACTATTGAGCTCCCATTGACATACACAGTGCAAATAGCACTAGCTTCTGTTACCAGCAAGTACAGTGTATTGGACTTAAGAGGAGCTACTGTTCTTGTCAGTTTCCTAAGCAGAGTTGAACTAGATATGGCCGGTGTGTAGGAAGCACAGTTCTTTTGTTCTGAGCAAGCTCACTGTTCGGACCACATAGGAAAAAAAGTAGAGTAGAAGAGTGCTCTTTTCTCAAAATCAGAGTGTGTTTCTTGTAAGGCGAGTTAGTGTTTGTTTCCCAGTCAGAAATGGAGTTGAATCCCATGCAGTTTCTGGTCCTATGAACAAGATTTGTTTTCTGGTAAGAAGAGACACTATTGTGCACCCATTGTCATACACAGGGCAAATAGCACTGGCGTCTGTTCCCAGCAAGTACAGTGTATTGGACTGAAGAGGAGCTACTGTTCTTGTCAGTTTCCTAAGCATAGTTGAACTAGATATGGCCCCTGTGTGTAGGAAGCACAGTTCTTTTGTTCTGAGCAAGCTCACTGTTCGGAACCCATGGGAAACACAGTAGAGTAGAGGAGTGCTCTTTTCTCTAAAGCAGAGTGTGTTTCTTGTAAGGCAAGCTAACGTTTGTTTCCCAGTACTAAATAAAGTTGAGTCACTTGCAGTTTTTGGTCCTACGAGCAAGAATTGTTTTATGGTAAGAATTGTCACTATTGCACTCCCATTGTCATACTCAGGGCAAATAGCACTGGCGTCTGTTCCCAGCATGTAGAGTGTATTCGACTGAAGAGGAGCTACTGTTCTAGTCAGTTACCTAAGCAGAATTGAACTGGATATGGCCATGTGTGTAGGAAGCACAGTTCTTTTGTTCTGAGCAAGCTCGCTGTACTGGCCCTATAGGAAACACAGGAGAATAGAAGAGTGCTCTTTTCTCAAAAGCAGAGTGTGTTTCTTGTAAGGCGAGCTAGCGTTTGTTTCCCAGTCCTAAATGGAGTTGAATCACATGCAGTTTTTGGTCCTACGAGCAAGAGTTGTTTTCTGGTAAGGAAGTCACTATTGCGCTCCCTTTGCCATACACAGGGCAAATAGCACTCGCGTCTGTTCCCAGCATGTACAGTGTATTGGAGTGAGGAGGAGCTACTGTTCTTGACAGTTTCCTAAGCAGAGTAGAACGAGATATGTCCCGTGTGCGTAGGAAGCACAGTTCTTTTGTTATGAGCAAGCTCACTGTTTGGACCCCATAGGAAACACAGTAGAGAAGAAGAGTGCTCTTTTCTGAAAAGCAGAGTGTGTTTCTTGTAAGGCGAGCTAGCGTTTGTTTCCTAGTCCTAAATGGAGTTGAATCACATGCAGTTTCTTGTCCTACGAGCAAGAGTTTTTTTCTGGTAAGGAAAGTCACTATTGAGCTCCCATTTCCATACAAAGTGCAAATAGCACTCGCATCTGTTCCCAGGAAGTACAGTGTATTGGACTGAAGAGGAGCTACTGTTCTCATCAGTTTCCTAAGCAGAGTTGAACTTGATATGGCCCGTGTGTGTAGGAAGCACAGTTCTTTTGTTCTGAGCAAGCTCACTGTTCTGGCCCTATGGGAAACACAGTAGAGTAGAAGAGTGCTCTTTTCTCAAAAGCAGAGTGTGTTTCTTGCAAGGCGAGGTAGCGTTTGTTTCCAAGTCCTAAATGGAGTTGAATCCCATGCAGTTTCTGGTCCTACGAGCAAGAGTTTTTTTCTGGTAAGAAGAGACACTATTGTGCTCCCATTGTCATACACAGGGCAAATAGCACTGGCGTCTTTTCCCAGCATGTTGAGTATATTGGACTGAAGAGGAGCTACTGTTCTTGTCAGTTCCATAAGCAGAATTGAACTGGATATGGCCATGCGTGTAGGAAGCACAGTTCTTTTGTTCTGAGCAAGCTCGCTGTACTGGCCATATAGGAAACTCAGTAGAGTAGAAGAGTGCTCTTTTCTCTAAAGCAGAGTGTGTTTCTTGTAAGGCGAGCTAGCGTTTGTTTCCCAGTCCTAACTGGAGTTGAATCACATGCAGTTTTTGGTCCTACGAGCAACAGATGTTTTCTGGTAAGGAAAGTCACTATTGCGCTCCCATTGCCATACACAGTGCAAATAGCACTCGCGTCTGTTCCCAGCAAGTACAGTGTATTGGACTGAATAGGCGCTAATGTTCTTGTCAGTTTCCTAAGCAGAGTTGAACTAGATATGATCTATGTGTGTAGGAAGCACAGTTCTTTTGTTCTGAGCAAGCTCACTGTTCTGACCCCATAGGAAACACAGTAGAGTAGAACAGTGCTCTTTTCTCAAAAGCAGAGTGTGTTTCTTGTAAGGCGAGCTAGTGTTTGTTTCCCAGTCCTAAATGGAGTTGAATCACATGCAGTTTCTGGTCCTATGAGCAAGGGTTGTTTTCTGGTAAGGAAAGTCACTATTGCGCTCCAATTGCCATACACAGTGCAAATAGCACTCTCGTCTGTTCCCAGCAAGTACAGTGTATTGGACTGAGGCGGAGCTACTGTTCTTGTCAGTTTCCTAAGCAGAGTTGAACTAGATATGGCCTGTGTGTGTAGGAAGCACAGTTCTTTTGTTCTGGGCAAGCTCACTGTTCTGGCCTTGTAGGAAACACAATAGAGTCGAAGTGTGCTCTTTTCTCTAAAGCAGAGAGTGTTTCTTGTAAAGCAAGCTAGCGTTTGTTTCCCAGTCCTAAATGGAGTTGAATGACACGCAGTGTCTGGTCGTACGAGCAAGAGTTGTTTTCTGGTAAGAAGAGTCATTATTGCGCTGCCATTGCCATACACAGGACAAATAGCACTTTTGTCTGTTTCCAGCAGTACAGTGTATTGGACTGAATAGGAGCTACTGTTCTTGTCAGGCACCTAAGCAGAATTGAACTAAGTATGGCGGTGTGTGTAGGAAGCACAGTTTTTTTGTTCTGAGCAATCTCACTGTTCGGACCTCATAGGAATCACAGAAGAGTTGAAGAGTGCTCTTTTCTCTAAAGCAGAGTGTGTTTCTTGTAAGGCGAGCTGGCGTTTGTTTCCTAGTCCTAAATGGAGTGGAATCACATGCAGTTTCTGGTCCTATGAGCAAAAGTTTTTTTCTGGTAAGGAAAGTCACTATTGCACTCCCATTGCCACACACTGTGCAAATAGCATTCGCATCTGTTCCCAGCAAGTACAGTGTATTGAACTGATGAGGAGCTACTGTTCTTGTCAGTTTCCTAAGCAGAGTTGAACTAGATATGGCCCGTGTGTGTAGGAAGCACAGTTCTTTTGTTCTGAGCAAGGTCACTGTTTGGACCCCATAGGAAACACAGTAGAGTAGAAGAGTGCTCTTTTCTCAAAAGCAGAGTGTGTTTCTTGAAGGCGAGCTAGCATTTGTTTCCAAGACCTAAATGGAGTTGAGTCACATGCAGTTTTTTGTCCTACGAGCAAGAGTTGTTTTCTGGTAAGACGAGTCACTATTGTGCTCCAATTGCCATACACAGTGCAAATAGCACTCGCTTCGCTTCTCCGCAAGTACAGTGTATTGGACTGAAGAGGAGCTACTGTTCTTGTCAGTTTTCTAAGCAGAGTTGAACTAGTTATGGCCTGTGTGTGTAGGAAGCACAGTTCTTTTGTTCTGAGCAAGCTCACTGTTCTGGCCCTATAGGAAACACAGTAGAGTAGAAGAGTGCTCTTTTCTCTGAAGCAGAGTGTGTTTCTTGTAAGGCGAGTTAGCATTTGTTTCCCAGTCCTAAATGGAGTTGAATCACATGCAGTTTCTGATACTATGAGCAAGAGTTGTTTTCTGGTAAGGAAAGTCACTATTGTGCTCCCATTGCCATACACAGTGCAAATAGCACTCCCGTCTGTTCCCAGCAAGTATAGTGTATTGGACTGAAGAGGAGCTACTGTTCTTGTCAGTTTCCTAAGCAGATTTGAATTAGTTATGGCCCGTGTGTGTAGGAAGCACAGTTCTTTTGTTCTGAGCAAGCTCACTGTTCGGACCCCATAGGAAACACAGTAGAGTAGATGACTGCTCTTTTCTCAAAAGCAGAGGGTGTTTCTTGTAAGGCGAGCTAGCGTTTGTTTCCCAGTCATAAATGGAGTTGAGTCACATGCAGTTTTTTGTCCTACGAGCAAGAGTTGTTTTCTGGTAAGACGAGTCACTACTGTGCTCTAATTGCCATACACTGGGCAAATAGCACTCGCGTCTGTTCCCCGCAAGTACAGTGTATTGGACTGAAGAGGAGCTACTGTTCTTGTCAGTTTCATAAGCAGAGATGAAATAGATATGGCCCGAGTGTGTAGGAAGCACAGTTCTTTTGTTCTGAGCAAGCTCACTGTTTCGAACACATAGGAAACACAGTAGAGTAGAAGAGTGCTCTTTTCTCAAAAGCAAAGTGAGTTTCATGTAAGGCGAGCTAGCATTTGTTTCCCAGTCCTAAATGGAGTTGAATCGCATGCAGTTTCTGGTCCTACAAGCAAGAGTTGTTTTCTGGTAAGAAGAGTCACTATTGTGCTCCCATTGTCATACAGAGGGCAAATAGCACTGGCATCTGTTCCCAGCATGTACAGTGTATTGGAATGAAGAGGATCTACTGTTCTTGTCCGGTTTCTAAGCAGAGTTGAACTAGATATGGCCATGTGTGTAGGAAGCACAGTTCTTTTGTTCTGAGCAAGCTCACTGTTCTGGCCCTATAGGAAACACAGTAGAGTAGAAGAGGGCCCTTTTCTCAAAAGCAGAGTGTGTTTCTTGTAAGGCAAGCTAGCGTTTGTTTCCCAGTCCTATATGGAGTTGAATCACATGCAGTTTCTGGACCTACGAGCAAGAATTGTTCTCTGATAAGGAAAGTCACTATTTCGCTCCCATTGTCATACACAGTGCAAATAGCACACGCGTCTGTTCCCAGCAAGTACAGTGTATTGGACTGAAGAGGAACTACTGTTCTTGTCAGGTTTATAAGCAGAATTGAACTAGATATGGCCCGTGTGTGTAGGAAGCACAGTTTTTTTGTTCTGAGCAAGCTCACTGTTCGGACTCCATAGGAAACACAGTAGAGAAGAAGAGGGCCCTTTTCTCAAAAGCAGAGTGAGTTTCATGTAAGGCGAGCTAGCATTTGTTTCCTAGTCCTAAATGGAGTTGAATCACATGCAGTTTCTGGTCCTACGAGCAAGAGTTTTTTTCTGGTAAGGAAAGTCACTATTGAGCTCCCATTTCCATACAAAGTGCAAATAACACTCGCATGTGTTCCCAGGAAGTACAGTGTATTAGACTGAAGAGGAGCTACTGTTCTCATCAGTTTCCTAAGCAGAGTTGAACTTGATATGGCCCGTGTGTGTAGGAAGCACAGTTCTTTTGTTCTGAGCAAGCTCACTGTTCTGGCCCTATGGGAAACACAGTAGAGTAGAAGAGTGCTCTTTTCTCAGAAGCAGAGTGTGTTTCTTGTAAGGCGAGGTAGCGTTTGTTTCCCAGTCCTAAATGGAGTTGAATCCCATGCAGTTTCTGGTCCTACGAGCAAGAGTTTTTTTCTGGTAAGAAGAGACACTATTGTGCTCCCATTGTCATACACAGGGCAAATAGCACTGGCGTCTTTTCCCAGCATGTTGAGTATATTGGACTGAAGAGGAGTTACTGTTCTTGTCAGTTCCCTAAGCAGAATTGAACTGGATATGGCCATGCGTGTAGGAAGCACAGTTCTTTTGTTCTGAGCAAGCTCGCTGTAATGGCCATATAGGAAACTCAGTAGAGTAGAAGAGTGCTCTTTTCTCTAAAGCAGAGTGTGTTTCTTGTAAGGCAAGCTAGCGTTTGTTTCCCAGTCCTAACTGGAGTTGAATCCCATGCAGTTTTTGGTCCTACGAGCAAGAGTTGTTTTCTGGTAAGGAAAGTCACTATTGCGCTCCCATTGCCATACACAGTGCAAATAGCACTCGCGTCTGTTCCCAGCAAGTACAGTGTATTGGACTGAATAGGCGCTAATGTTCTTGTCAGTTTCCTAAGCAGAGTTGAACTAGATATGATCTATGTGTGTAGGAAGCACAGTTCTTTTGTTCTGAGCAAGCTCACTGTTCTGACCCCATAGGAAACACAGTAGAGTAGAACAGTGCTCTTTTCTCAAAAGCAGAGTGTGTTTCTTGTAAGGCGAGCTAGCGTTTGTTTCCCAGTCCTAAATGGAGTTGAATCACATGCAGTTTCTGGTCCTACGAGCAAGGGTTGTTTTCTGGTAAGGAAAGTCACTATTGCGCTCCAATTGCCATAACCAGTGCAAATAGCACTCTCGTCTGTTCCCAGCAAGTACAGTGTATTGGACTGAGGCGGAGCTACTGTTCTTGTCAGTTTCCTAAGCAGAGTTGAACTAGATATGGCCTGTGTGTGTAGGAAGCACAGTTCTTTTGTTCTGGGCAAGCTCACTGTTCTGGCCTTATAGGAAACACAGTAGAGTCGAAGTGTGCTCTTTTCTCTAAAGCAGAGAGTGTTTCTTGTAAGGCAAGCTAGCGTTTGTTTCCCAGTCCTAAATGGAGTTGAATCACATGCAGTTTCTGGTCCTACGAGCAAGAGTTGTTTTCCGGTAAGGAAAGTCACTATTGTGCTGCCATTGCCATACACAGGACAAATAGCACTGTTGTCTCTTTCCAGCAGTACAGTGTATTGTACTGAAAAGGAGCTACTGTTCTTATCAGGTACCTAAGCAGAATTGAACTAAGTATGGCGGTGTGTGTAGGAAGCACAGTTTTTTTGTTCTGAGCAAGCTCACTGTTCGGACCTCATAGGAATCACAGAAGATTAGAAGAGTGCTCTTTTCTCTAAAGCAGAGTGTGTTTCATGTAAGGCGAGCTGGCGTTTGTTTCCTAGTCATAAATGGAGTTCAATCACTGGCAGTTTCCGGTCCTATGAGCAAGAGTTGTTTTCTAGTAAGGAAAGTCACTATTGTGCTCCCATTGCCATACACAGTGCAAATAGCACTCTCGTCTGTTCCCAGCAAGTACAGTGTATCGGACTGAAGAGGAGCTACTGTTCTTGTCAGTTTCCTAAGCATAGTTGAACTAGATATGGCCCGTTCGTGTAGCAAGCACAGTTCTTTTGTTCTGAGCAAGCTCACTCTTCTGGCCCTATAGGAAACACAGTAGAGTAGAAGAGTGCTCTTTTCTCTAAAGCAGAGTGTGTTTCTTTTAAGGCGAGCTAGCGTTTGTTTCCCAGTCTTAAATGGAGTTGAATCACATGCAGTTTCTGGTCCTACGAGCAAGAGTTGTTATCCGGTAAGGAAAGTCACTATTGCGTTCCCATTGCCATACACAGTGCAAATAGCACTCGCGTCTGTTCCCAGCAAGTACAGCAAGTACAGTGTATCGGACTGAAGAGGAGCTACTGTTCTTGTTGCATCACATGCAGTTTCTGGTCCTACGAGCAAGAGTTGTTTTCTGGTAAGAAGAGTCACTATTGCGCTGCCATTGCCATACACAGGACAAATAGCACTGTTGTCTCTTTCCAGCAGTACAGTGTATTGGACTGAAGAGGAGCTGCTGTTCTTGTCAGGTACCTAAGCAGAATTGAACTAAGTATGGCGGTGTGTGTAGGAAGCACGGTTTATTTGTTCTGAGCAAGCTCACTGTTCGGACCTCATAGGAATCACAGAAGAGTAGAACAGTGCTCTTTTCTCTAAAGCAGAGTGTGTTTCTTGTAAGGCGAGCTGGCATTTGTTTCCTAGTCCTAAATGGAGTTCAATCACAGGCAGTTTCTGGTCCTACGAGCAAGAGTTGTTTTCTGGTAAGGAAAGTCACTATTGCACTCCCATTGCCATAAACAGTGCAAATAGCTTTCGCATCTGTTCCCTGCAAGTACAGTGTATTGAACTGAAGAGGAGCTACTGTTCTTGTCAGTTTCCTAAGCAGAGTTGAACTAGATATGGCCCGTGTGTGTAGGAAGCACAGTTCTTTTGTTCTGAGCAAGCTCACTGTTCTGGCCCTATAGGAAACACAGTAGAGTCGAAGTGTGCTCTTTTCTCTAAAGCAGAGTGTGTTTCTTGTAAGGAGAGCTAGCGTTTGTTTCCCAGTCCTAAATGGAGTTGAATCACATGCAGTTTCTGGTCCTACGAGCAAGAGTTGTTTTCTGGGGAAGAAAGTCACTATTGCACTCCCATTGCCATACACAGTGCAAATAGCACTCGCATCTGTTCCCAGCAAATACAGTGTATCGGACTGAAGAGGAGCTACTGTTCTTGTCAGTTTCCTAAGCAGAGTTGAACTAGATATGGCCCGTTCGTGTACGAAGCACAGTTCCTTTGTTCTGAGCAAGCTCACTCTTCTGGCCCTATAGGAAACACAGTAGAGTCGAAGTGTACTCTTTTCTCTAAAGCAGAGAGTGTTTCTTGTAAGGCGAGCTAGCGTTTGTTTCCCAGTCCTAAATGGAGTTGAATGACATGCAGTTTCTGGTCCTACGAGCAAGAGTTGTTTTCTGGTAGGAAGAGTCACTATTGTGCTGCCATTGCCATACACAGGACAAATAGCACTGTAGTCTCTTTCCAGCAGTACAGTGTATTGGACTGAAGAGGAACTACTGTTCTTGTCAGGTACCTAAGCAGATTTGAACTAAGTATGGTGGTGTGTGTAGGAAGCACAGTTTTTTTGTTCTGAGCAAGCTCACTGTTAGGACCTCATAGGAATCACAGAAGAGTAGAAGAGTGCTCTTTTCTCTAAAGCAGAGTGTGTTTCTTGTAAGGCGAGCTAGCGTTTGTTTCCTTGTCCTAAATGGAGTTCAATCACAGGCAGTTTCCGGTCCTATGAGCAAGAGTTGTTTTCTGGTAAGGAAAGTCACTATTGTGCTCCCATTGCCATACACAGTGCAAATGGCACTCGCGTCTGTTCCCAGCAAGTACAGTGTATTGGACTGAAGAGGAGCTACTGTTCTAGTCAGTTTTCTAAACAGAGTTGAACTAGATATGGACCATGTGGGTAGGAAGCACAGTTCTTTTGTTCTGAGCAAGCTCACTGTTCGGACACCATAGGAAACACAGTAGAGTAGAAGAGTGCTCTTTTCTCAAAAGCAGAGTGTATTTCATGTAAGGCGAGCTAGCATTTGTTTCTCAGTCCTAAATAGAGTTGAATCATATGCAGTTTCTGGTCCTACGAGCAAGAGTTGTTTTCTGGTAAGGAAAGTCACTATTGCACTCCCATTGCCATCCACAGTGCAAATAGCACTCGCGTCTGTTCCCAGCAAGTACAGTGTATCGGACTGAAGAGGAGCTATTGTTCTTGTCAGTTTCCTAAGCAGAGTTGAACTAGATATGGCCCGTGTGTGTAGAAAGCACAGTTCATTTGTTCTCAGCAAGCTCACTCTTCTGGCCCTATAGGAAACACAGTAGAGTAAAAGAGTGCTCTTTTCTCTAAAGCAGAGTGTGTTTCTTGTAAGGCGAGCTAGCCTTTCTTTTCCAGTCCTAAATGGAGTTGAATCACATGCAGTTTCTGGTCCTACGAGCAAGAGTTGTTTTATGGTAAGAAGAGTCACTGTTGCGCTGCAATTGCCATACCCAGGACAAATAGCACTGGTGTCTGTTCCCAGCAAGTACAGTGTATTGGACTGAAGAGAATCTACTGTTCTTGTCAGGTTCCTAAGCAGAGTTGAACTAGATATGGCCTTGTGTGTAGGAAGCACAGTTTTTTTGTTCTGAGCAAGCTCAATGTTGGGAATATATAGGAAAAACAGTAGAATTGAAGAGTGCTCTTTTCTCAAAAGCAGAGTGTGTTTCTTGGAAGGCGAGCTAGCATTTGTTTCCCAGTCCTAAATGGAGTTGAATCACATGCAGTTTCTGGTCCTACGAGCAAGAGTTGTTTTCTGGGCAAGAAAGTCACTATTGCACTCCCATTGCCATACACAGTGCAAATAGCACTCGCGTCTGTTCCCAGCAAGTACAGTGTATTGAACTGAAGAGGAGCTACTGTTCTTGTCAGTTTCTTAAGCAGAGTTGAACTAGATATGGCCCGTGTGTGTAGGAAGCACAGTTCTTTTGTTCTGGGCAAGCTCACTGTTCTGGCCCTATAGGAAACACAATAGATTCGAAGTGTGCTCTTTTCTCTAAAGCAGAGAGTGTTTCTTGTAAGGCGAGCTAGCGTTTGTTTCCCAGTCCTAAGTGGAGTGGAATGACATGCAGTTTCTGGTCCTACGAGCAAGAGTTGTTTTCTGGTAAGAAGACTCACTATTGCGCTGCCATTGCCATACACAGGACAAATAGCACTGTTGTCTCTTTCCAGCAGTACAGTGTATTGGACTGAAGAGGAGCTACTGTTCTTGTCAGGTACCTAAGCAGAATTGTACTAAGTATGGCAGTGTGTGTAGGAAGCACAGTTTTTTTGTTCTGAGCAATCACACTGTTCGGACCTCATAGGAATCACAGAAGATTAGAAGAGTGCTCTTTTCTCTAAAGCAGAGTGTGTTTCTTGTAAGGCGAGCTGGCGTTTGTTTCCTAGTCCTAAATGGAGTGGAATCACATGCAGTTTCTGGTCCTATGAGCAAAAGTTTTTTTCTGGTAAGGAAAGTCACTATTGCACTCCCATTGCCATACACAGTGCAAATAGCACTCGCGTCTGTTCCCAGCAAGTACAGTGTATCGGACTGAAGAGGAGCTACTGTTCTTGTCAGTTTCCTAAGCAGAGTTGAACTAGATATGGCCCGTTCTTGTAGGAAGCACAGTTCCTTTGTTCTGAGCAAGCTCACTGTTCGGACACCATAGGAAAAACAGTAGAGTAGAAGAGTGCTCTTTTCTCAAAAGCAGAGTGTGTTTCATGTAAGGCAAGCTAGCATTTGTTTCCCAGTCCTAAATGGAGTTGAATCACATGCAGTTTCTGGTCCTACGAGCAAGAGTTGTTTTCTGGGCAAGAAAGTCACTATTGCACTCCCATTGCCATACACAGTGCAAATAGCACTCGCGTCTGTTCCCAGCAAGTACAGTGTATTGAACTGAAGAGGAGCTACTGTTCTTGTCAGTTTCTTAAGCAGAGTTGAACTAGATATGGCCCGTGTGTGTAGGAAGCAGAGTTCTTTTGTTCTGGGCAAGCTCACTGTTCTGGCCCTATAGGAAACACAATAGAGTCGAAGTGTGCTCTTTTCTCTAAAGCAGAGAGTGTTTCTTGTAAGGCGAGCTAGCGTTTGTTTCCCAGTCCTAAGTGGAGTGGAATGACATGCAGTTTCTGGTCCTACGAGCAAGAGTTGTTTTCTGGTAAGAAGAGTCACTATTGCGCTGCCATTGCCATACACAGGACAAATAGCACTGTTGTCTCTTTCCAGCAGTACAGTGTATTGGACTGAAGAGGAGCTACTGTTCTTGTCAGGTACCTAAGCAGAATTGTACTAAGTATGGCAGTGTGTGTAGGAAGCACAGTTTTTTTGTTCTGAGCAATCACACTGTTCGGACCTCATAGGAATCACAGAAGAGTTGAAGAGTGCTCTTTTCTCTAAAGCAGAGTGTGTTTCTTGTAAGGCGAGCTGGCGTTTGTTTCTTAGTTTTAAATGGAGTTCAATCACAGGCAGTTTCCGGTCCTATGAGCAAGAGTTGTTTTCTGGTAAGGAAAGTCACTATTGTGCTCCCATTGCCATACACAGTGCAAATAGCACTCGCGTCTGTTCCCAGCAAGTACAGTGTATTGGATTGAAGAGGAGCTACTGTTCTTGTCAGTTTGCTAAGCAGAGTTGAACTAGATATGGACCATGTGTGTAGGAAGCACAGTTCTTTTGTTCTGAGCAAGCTCACCTTTCGGACACCATAGGAAACACAGTAGAGTAGAAGAGTGCTCTTTTCTCAAAAGCAGAGTGTGTTTCATGTAAGGCAAGCTAGCGTTTATTTCCCAGTCCTAAATAGAGTTGAATCACATGCAGTTTCTGGTCCTACGAGCAAGAGTTGTTTTATGGTAAGAAGAGTCACTATTGCGCTCCCATTGCCATACACAGGACAAATAGCACTGGCGTCTGTTCCCAGCAAGTACAGTGTATTGGACTGAAGAGGAGCTACTGTTCTTGTCAGGTTCTTAAGCAGAATTGAACTAGATATGGCCCGTTCGTGTAGGATGCACAATTCTTTTGTTCTGAGCAAGCTCACTGTTCGGACCCCATAGGAAACACAGTAGAGTAGAAGAGTGCTCATTTCTCAAAAGCAGAGTGTGTTTCTTGTAAGGCAAGCTAGCGTTTGTTTTCCAGTCCTAAATGGAGTTGAATCCCATGCAGTTTCTGGTCCTACGAGCAAGAGTTTTTTTCTGGTAATAAGAGTCAATATTGCGCTGCCATTGCTATACACAGGACAAATAGCACTGGCATCTGTTCCCAGCAAGTACAGTGTATTGATCTGAAGAGGATCTACTGTTCTTGTCAGGTTCGTAAGCAGAATTGAACTAGATATGGCCGTGTGTCTAGGAAGCACTGTTCTTTTGTTCTGAGCAAGTTCACTGTTCGGACTTCTTAGGAAACACAGTAGATTAGAAGAGTGCTCTTTTCTCTAAAGCAGAGTGTGTTTCTTGTAAGGTGAGCTAGTGTTTGTTTCACAGTCCTAAATGGAGTTGAATCACATGCAGTTTCTGGTCCTATGAGCAAGAGTTGTTTTCTGGTAAGAAGAGTCACTATTGCGCTTCCATTGTCATACACAGTGCAAATAGCACTGGCGTCTGTTCCCAGCATGTACAGTGTATTGGACTAAAGAGGATCTACTGTTCTTGTCAGGTTCCAAAGCAGAGTTGAACTAGATATGGCCTTGTGTGTAGGAAGCACACTTCTTTTGTTCTGAGCAAGCTCACTGTTCTGGCCCTGTAGGAAACACAGTAGAGTAGAAGAGTGGTCTTTTCTCAAAATCAGAGTGTGTTTCTTGTAAGGCGAGCTAGCGTTTGTTTCCCAGTCCTAAACGGAGTTGAATCACATGCAGGTTCTGGTCCTACGAGCAAGGTTGTTTTCTGGTAAGGAAAGTCACTATTGCGCTTCCATGGTCATACACAGTGCAAATAGCACTCGCGTCTGTTCCCAGCAAGTACAGTGTATTGGACTGAAGAGAATCTACTGTTCTTGTCAGTTTGCTAAGCAGAGTTGAACGAGATATATCCCGTGTGTAGGAAGCACAGTTCTTTTGTTCTGAGCAATCTCACTGTTTGGACCCCATAGGAAACACAGTAGAGTAGAAGAGTGCTCTTTTCTCAAAAGCAGAGTGTGTTTTTTGAAGGCGAGCTAGCATTTGTTTCCAAGACCTAAATGGAGTTGAGTCACATGCAGTTTTTTGTCCTACGAGCAAGAGTTGTTTTCTGGTAAGACGAGTCACTATTGTGCTCCAATTGCCATACACAGTGCAAATAGCACTCGCTTCGGTTCTCCGCAAGTACAGTGTATTGGACTGAAGAGGAGCTACTGTTCTTGTCAGTTTCCTAAGCAGAGTTGAACTAGTTATGGCCTGTGTGTGTAGGAAGCACAGTTCTTTTGTTCTGAGCAAGCTCACTGTTCTGGCCCTATAGGAAACACAGTAGAGTAGAAGAGTGCTCTTTTCTCTGAAGCAGAGTGTGTTTCTTGTAAGGCGAGTTAGCATTTGTTTCCCAGTCCTAAATGGAGTTGAATCACATGCAGTTTCTGATACTATGAGCAAGAGTTTTTTCTGGTAAGGAAAGTCACTATTGTGCTCCCATTGCCATACACAGTGCAAATAGCACTCCCGTCTGTTCCCAGCAAGTATAGTGTATTGGACTGAAGAGGAGCTACTGTTCTTGTCAGTTTCCTAAGAAGATTTGAATTAGTTATGGCCCGTGTGTGTAGGTAGCACAGTTGTTTTGTTCTGAGCAAGCTCACTGTTCGGACCCCATAGGAAACACAGTAGAGTAGATGACTGCTCTTTTCTCAAAAGCAGAGGGTGTTTCTTGTAAGGCGAGCTAGCGTTTGTTTCCCAGTCATAAATGGAGTTGAGTCACATGCAGTTTTTTGTCCTACGAGCAAGAGTTGTTTTCTGGTAAGACGAGTCACTACTGTGCTCTAATTGCCATACACTGGGCAAATAGCACTCGCGTCTGTTCCCCGCAAGTACAGTGTATTGGACTGAAGAGGAGCTACTGTTCTTGTCAGTTTCATAAGCAGAGATGAAATAGATATGGCCCGAGTGTGTAGGAAGCACAGTTCTTTTGTTCTGAGCAAGCTCACTGTTTCGACCCCATAGGAAACACAGTAGAGTAGAAGAGTGCTCTTTTCTCAAAAGCAAAGTGAGTTTCATGTAAGGCGAGCTAGCATTTGTTTCCCAGTCCTAAATGGAGTTGAATCGCATGCAGTTTCTGGTCCTACAAGCAAGAGTTGTTTTCTGGTAAGAAGAGTCACTATTGTGCTCCCATTGTCATACAGAGGGCAAATAGCACTGGCATCTGTTCCCAGCATGTACAGTGTATTGGAATGAAGAGGATCTACTGTTCTTGTCCTGTTTCTAAGCAGAGTTGAACTAGATATGGCCATGTGTGTAGGAAGCACAGTTCTTTTGTTCTGAGCAAGCTCACTGTTCTGGCCCTATAGGAAACACAGTAGAGTAGAAGAGGGCCCTTTTCTCAAAAGCAGAGTGTGTTTCTTGTAAGGCGAGCTAGCGTTTGTTTCCCAGTCCTATATGGAGTTGAATCACATGCAGTTTCTGGACCTACGAGCAAGAATTGTTCTCTGATAAGGAAAGTCACTATTTCGCTCCCATTGTCATACACAGTGCAAATAGCACACGCGTCTGTTCCCAGCAAGTACAGTGTATTGGACTGAAGAGGAACTACTGTTCTTGTCAGGTTTATAAGCAGAATTGAACTAGATATGGCCCGTGTGTGTAGGAAGCACAGTTTTTTTGTTCTGAGCAAGCTCACTGTTTGGACTCCATAGGAAACACAGTAGAGAAGAAGAGGGCCCTTTTCTCAAAAGCAGAGTGAGTTTCATGTAAGGCGAGCTAGCATTTGTTTCCTAGTCCTAAATGGAGTTGAATCACATGCAGTTTCTGGTCCTACAAGCAAGAGTTTTTTTCTGGTAAGGAAAGTCACTATTGAGCTCCCATTTCCATACAAAGTGCAAATAACACTCGCATGTGTTCCCAGGAAGTACAGTGTATTAGACTGAAGAGGAGCTACTGTTCTCATCAGTTTCCTAAGCAGAGTTGAACTTGATATGGCCCCTGTGTGTAGGAAGCACAGTTCTTTTGTTCTGAGCAAGCTCACTGTTCTGGCCCTATGGGAAACACAGTAGAGTAGAAGAGTGCTCTTTTCTCAAAAGCAGAGTGTGTTTCTTGTAAGGCGAGGTAGCGTTTGTTTCCCAGTCCTAAATGGAGTTGAATCCCATGCAGTTTCTGGTCCTACGAGCAAGAGTTTTTTTCTGGTAAGAAGAGACACTATTGTGCTCCCATTGTCATACACAGGGCAAATAGCACTGGCGTCTTTTCCCAGCATGTTGAGTATATTGGACTGAAGAGGAGCTACTGTTCTTGTCAGTTCCCTAAGCAGAATTGAACTGGATATGGCCATGCGTGTAGGAAGCACAGTTCTTTTGTTCTGAGCAAGCTGGCTGTAATGGCCATATAGGAAACTCAGTAGAGTAGAAGAGTGCTCTTTTCTCTAAAGCAGAGTGTGTTTCTTGTAAGGCGAGCTAGCGTTTGTTTCCCAGTCCTAACTGGAGTTGAATCACATGCAGTTTTTGGTCCTACGAGCAAGAGTTGTTTTCTGGTAAGGAAAGTCACTATTGCGCTCCCATTGCCATACACAGTGCAAATAGCACTCACGTCTGTTCCCAGCAAGTACAGTGTATTGGACTGAATAGGCGCTAATGTTCTTGTCAGTTTCCTAAGCAGAGTTGAACTAGATATGATCTATGTGTGTAGGAAGCACAGTTCTTTTGTTCTGAGCAAGCTCACTGTTCTGACCCCATAGGAAACACAGTAGAGTAGAACAGTGCTCTTTTCTCAAAAGCAGAGTGTGTTTCTTGTAAGGCGAGCTAGTGTTTGTTTCCCAGTCCTAAATGGAGTTGAATCACATGCAGTTTCTGGTCCTACGAGCAAGGGTTGTTTTCTGGTAAGGAAAGTCACTATTGCGCTCCAATTGCCATACACAGTGCAAATAGCACTCTCGTCTGTTCCCAGCAAGTACAGTGTATTGGACTGAGGCGGAGCTACTGTTCTTGTCAGTTTCCTAAGCAGAGTTGAACTAGATATGGCCTGTGTGTGTAGGAAGCACAGTTCTTTTGTTCTGGGCAAGCTCACTGTTCTGGCCTTATAGGAAACACAGTAGAGTCGAAGTGTGCTCTTTTCTCTAAAGCAGAGAGTGTTTCTTGTAAGGCAAGCTAGCGTTTGTTTCCCAGTCCTAAATGGAGTTGAATCACATGCAGTTTCTGGTCCTACGAGCAAGAGTTGTTTTCCGGTAAGGAAAGTCACTATTGTGCTGCCATTGCCATACACAGGACAAATAGCACTGTTGTCTCTTTCCAGCAGTACAGTGTATTGTACTGAAAAGGAGCTACTGTTCTTATCAGGTACCTAAGCAGAATTGAACTAAGTATGGCGGTGTGTGTAGGAAGCACAGTTTTTTTGTTCTGAGCAAGCTCACTGTTCGGACCTCATAGGAATCACAGAAGATTAGAAGAGTGCTCTTTTCTCTAAAGCAGAGTGTGTTTCATGTAAGGCGAGCTGGCGTTTGTTTCCTAGTCATAAATGGAGTTCAATCACTGGCAGTTTCCGGTCCTATGAGCAAGAGTTGTTTTCTAGTAAGGAAAGTCACTATTGTGCTCCCATTGCCATACACAGTGCAAATAGCACTCTCGTCTGTTCCCAGCAAGTACAGTGTATCGGACTGAAGAGGAGCTACTGTTCTTGTCAGTTTCCTAAGCATAGTTGAACTAGATATGGCCCGTTCGTGTAGCAAGCACAGTTCTTTTGTTCTGAGCAAGCTCACTCTTCTGGCCCTATAGGAAACACAGTAGAGTAGAAGAGTGCTCTTTTCTCTAAAGCAGAGTGTGTTTCTTTTAAGGCGAGCTAGCGTTTGTTTCCCAGTCTTAAATGGAGTTGAATCACATGCAGTTTCTGGTCCTACGAGCAAGAGTTGTTGTCCGGTAAGGAAAGTCACTATTGCGTTCCCATTGCCATACACAGTGCAAATAGCACTCGCGTCTGTTCCCAGCAAGTACAGCAAGTACAGTGTATCGGACTGAAGAGGAGCTACTGTTCTTGTTGAATCACATGCAGTTTCTGGTCCTACGAGCAAGAGTTGTTTTCTGGTAAGAAGAGTCACTATTGCGCTGCCATTGCCATACACAGGACAAATAGCACTGTTGTCTCTTTCCAGCAGTACAGTGTATTGGACTGAAGAGGAGCTACTGTTCTTGTCAGGTACCTAAGCAGAATTGAACTAAGTATGGCGGTGTGTGTAGGAAGCACGGTTTATTTGTTCTGAGCAAGCTCACTGTTCGGACCTCATAGGAATCACAGAAGAGTAGAACAGTGCCCTTTTCTCTAAAGCAGAGTGTGTTTCTTGTAAGGCGAGCTGGCATTTGTTTCCTAGTCCTAAATGGAGTTCAATCACAGGCAGTTTCTGGTCCTACGAGCAAGAGTTGTTTTCTGGTAAGGAAAGTCACTATTGCACTCCCATTGCCATAAACAGTGCAAATAGCTTTCGCATCTGTTCCCTGCAAGTACAGTGTATTGAACTGAAGAGGAGCTACTGTTCTTGTCAGTTTCCTAAGCAGAGTTGAACTAGATATGGCCCGTGTGTGTAGGAAGCACAGTTCTTTTGTTCTGAGCAAGCTCACTGTTCTGGCCCTGTAGGAAACACAGGAGAGTAGAAGAGTGCTCTTTTCTCTAAAGCAGAGTGTGTTTCTTGTAAGGAGAGCTAGCGTTTGTTTCCCAGTCCTAAATGGAGTTGAATCACATGCAGTTTCTGGTCCTACGAGCAAGAGTTGTTTTCTGGGGAAGAAAGTCACTATTGCACTCCCATTGCCATACACAGTGCAAATAGCACTCGCATCTGTTCCCAGCAAGTACAGTGTATCGGACTGAAGAGGAGCTACTGTTCTTGTCAGTTTCCTAAGCAGAGTTGAACTAGATATGGCCCGTTCGTGTAGGAAGCACAGTTCCTTTGTTCTGAGCAAGCTCACTGTTCTGGCCCTATAGGAAACACAGTAGAGTCGAAGTGTGCTCTTTTCTCTAAAGCAGAGAGTGTTTCCTGTAAG
This sequence comes from Peromyscus eremicus, assembly GCF_949786415.1. Lineage (NCBI taxonomy): Eukaryota > Metazoa > Chordata > Mammalia > Rodentia > Cricetidae > Peromyscus > Peromyscus eremicus. The sequence continues at coordinate 22,777 of NW_026735976.1, forward strand.
GCGAGCTAGCGTTTGTTTCCCAGTCCTAAATGGAGTTGAATCACATGCAGTTTCTGGTCCTACGAGCAAGAGTTGTTTTCTGGTAAGGAAAGTCACTATTGCACTCCTATTGCCATACACAGTGCAAATAGCACTCGCGTCTGTTTCCAGCAAGTACAGTGTATCGGACTGAGGAGGAGCTACTGATCTTGTCAGTTTCCTAAGCAGAGTTGAACTAGATATGGTCGGTGTGTGTGGGAAGCACAGTTCTTTTATTCTGAGCAAGATCATTGTTTGGAGCCCATAGGAAACACAGTAGAGTAGAAGAGTGCTCTTTTCTCACAAGCAAAGTGTGTTTCTTGTAAGGAGAGCTAGTGTTTCTTTCCCAGTCCTAAATGGAGTTGAATCCCATGCAGTTTCTGTTCCTACGAGCAAGAGTTGTTTTCTGGTAAGAAGAGTCAATATTGCACTGCCATTGCCATACACAGGACAAATAGCACTGGCTTCTCTTCCCAGCAAGTACAGTGTATTGGACTGAACAGGATCTACTGTTCTTGTCAGGTTCCTAAGCAGACTTGAACTAGATATGGCCGTGTGTGTAGGAAGCACAGTTTTTTTGTTCTGAGCAAGCTCACTGCTCAGAACACATAGGAAACACATTAGAATAGAAGAGTGCTCTTTTCTCAAAAGCAGTGTGTGTTTCTTGTAAGGCGAGCTAGCGTTTGTTTCCTAGTCCTAAATGGAATTGAATCACATGCAGTTCCAGGTCCTACGAACAAGAGTTGTTTTCTGGTAAGGAAAGTCACTATTGCGCTCCCATTGCCATAAACCTGGCAAATAGCACTCACATTTTTTCCCAGCAAGTACAGTGTACTGGACTGAACAGGAGCTACTGTTCTTGTCAGTTTCCTAAGCAGAGTTGAACTAGATATGGTCCGTGCGTGTAGGAAGCACAGTTCTTTTGTTCTGAGCAAGCTTACTGTTTGGACCCCATAACAAACACAGTAGAGTAGAAGAGTGCTCTTTTCTCAAAAGGAGAGTGTGTTTTATGTAAGGCAAGCTAGCGTTTGTTTCCCAGTCCTAAATGGAGTGGAATCACATGCAGTTTCTGGTCCTATGAGCAAGAGTTGTTTTATGGTAAGAATAGTCACTACTGCGCTGTCATTGCCATACACAGGACAAATAGCACTGGCGTCTGCTCCCAGCAAGTACAATGTATCGGACTGAAGAGGAGCTACTGTTCTTGTAAGTTTCCTAAGCAGAGTTGAACTAGATATGGCCCGTTTGTGTAGGAAGCACAGTTTTTTTGTTCTGAGCAAGCTCACTGTTCTGGCCCTATAGAAAACACAGTAGAGTAGAAGAGTGCTCTTTTCTCTAAAGCAAAGTGTGTTTCTTGTAAGGTGAGCTCACGTTTGTTTCCCAGTCCTAAATGGAGTTGAGTCACATGCAGTTTTTGTCCTACAAGCAAGAGTTGTTTTCTGGTAAGAAGAGTCACTATTGCGCTCCAAATGCCATACACAGTGCAAATAGCACTCGCGTCTGTTTCCAGCAAGAACAGAGTATGGGACTGTATAGGAGCTACTGTTCTTGTCAGTTTCCTAAGCAGAATTGAACTAGATATGGTCCATGTGTGTAGGAAGCACAGTTCTTTTGTTCTAAGCAAGCTCACTGTTTGGACCCCATAGGAAACACAGAAGAGTAGAAGAGTGCTCTTTTCTCTAAAGCAGAGTGTGTTTCTTGTAAGTCGAGCTAGCGTTTGTTTCCTTGTCCTAAATGAAGTTGAATCCCATGCAGTTTCTGGTCCTACGAACAAGAGTTGTTTTGTGGTAAGGAAAGTCACTATTGCACTCCCATTGCCATGCACAGTGCAAATAGCACTCGCGTCTGTTCCCAGCAAGTACAGTGTATTGAACTGAATAGGTGCTACTGTTCTTGTCAGTTTCCTAAGCAGAGTTGAACTAGATATGGCCGTGTGTGTAGGAGGCACACTTTTTTTGTTCTGAGCAAGCTCACTGTTCGGAACACATAGGAAACACAGTAGAGTAGAAGAGTGCTCTTTTCTCATAAGCAGAGTGTGTTTCTTGTAAGGCGAGCTAGCGTTTGTTTCCCAGTCCTAAATAGAGTTGAATCACATGCAGTTTCTGGTCCTACGAGCAAGAGTTGTTTTATGGTAAGAAGAGTCACTATTGCGCTCCCATTGCCATACACAGGACAAATAGCACTGGCGTCTGTTCCCAGCAAGTACAGTGTATTGGACTGAAGAGGAGCTACTGTTCTTGTCAGGTTCTTAAGCAGAATTGAACTAGATATGGCCCGTTCGTGTAGGATGCACAGTTCTTTTGTTCTGAGCAAGCTCACTGTTCGGACCCCATAGGAAACACAGTAGAGTAGAAGAGTGCTCATTTCTCAAAAGCAGAGTGTGTTTCTTGTAAGGCAAGCTAGCGTTTGTTTTCCAGTCCTAAATGGAGTTGAATCCCATGCAGTTTCTGGTCCTACGAGCAAGAGTTTTTTTCTGGTAATAAGAGTCAATATTGCGCTGCCATTGCTATACACAGGACAAATAGCACTGGCATCTGTTCCCAGCAAGTACAGTGTATTGATCTGAAGAGGATCTACTGTTCTTGTCAGGTTCGTAAGCAGAATTGAACTAGATATGGCCGTGTGTCTAGGAAGCACTGTTCTTTTGTTCTGAGCAAGTTCACTGTTCGGACTTCTTAGGAAACACAGTAGATTAGAAGAGTGCTCTTTTCTCTAAAGCAGAGTGTGTTTCTTGTAAGGTGAGCTAGTGTTTGTTTCACAGTCCTAAATGGAGTTGAATCACATGCAGTTTCTGGTCCTATGAGCAAGAGTTGTTTTCTGGTAAGAAGAGTCACTATTGCGCTTCCATTGTCATACACAGTGCAAATAGCACTGGCGTCTGTTCCCAGCATGTACAGTGTATTGGACTAAAGAGGATCTACTGTTCTTGTCAGGTTCCAAAGCAGAGTTGAACTAGATATGGCCTTGTGTGTAGGAAGCACACTTCTTTTGTTCTGAGCAAGCTCACTGTTCTGGCCCTGTAGGAAACACAGTAGAGTAGAAGAGTGGTCTTTTCTCAAAATCAGAGTGTGTTTCTTGTAAGGCGAGCTAGCGTTTGTTTCCCAGTCCTAAACGGAGTTGAATCACATGCAGGTTCTGGTCCTACGAGCAAGGTTGTTTTCTGGTAAGGAAAGTCACTATTGCGCTTCCATGGTCATACACAGTGCAAATAGCACTCGCGTCTGTTCCCAGCAAGTACAGTGTATTGGACTGAAGAGAATCTACTGTTCTTGTCAGTTTGCTGAGCAGAGTTGAACGAGATATATCCCGTGTGTAGGAAGCACAGTTCTTTTGTTCTGAGCAATCTCACTGTTTGGACCCCATAGGAAACACAGTAGAGTAGAAGAGTGCTCTTTTCTCAAAAGCAGAGTGTGTTTTTTGAAGGCGAGCTAGCATTTGTTTCCAAGACCTAAATGGAGTTGAGTCACATGCAGTTTTTTGTCCTACGAGCAAGAGTTGTTTTCTGGTAAGACGAGTCACTATTGTGCTCCAATTGCCATACACAGTGCAAATAGCACTCGCTTCGGTTCTCCGCAAGTACAGTGTATTGGACTGAAGAGGAGCTACTGTTCTTGTCAGTTTCCTAAGCAGAGTTGAACTAGTTATGGCCTGTGTGTGTAGGAAGCACAGTTCTTTTGTTCTGAGCAAGCTCACTGTTCTGGCCCTATAGGAAACACAGTAGAGTAGAAGAGTGCTCTTTTCTCTGAAGCAGAGTGTGTTTCTTGTAAGGCGAGTTAGCATTTGTTTCCCAGTCCTAAATGGAGTTGAATCACATGCAGTTTCTGATACTATGAGCAAGAGTTTTTTCTGGTAAGGAAAGTCACTATTGTGCTCCCATTGCCATACACAGTGCAAATAGCACTCCCGTCTGTTCCCAGCAAGTATAGTGTATTGGACTGAAGAGGAGCTACTGTTCTTGTCAGTTTCCTAAGAAGATTTGAATTAGTTATGGCCCGTGTGTGTAGGTAGCACAGTTGTTTTGTTCTGAGCAAGCTCACTGTTCGGACCCCATAGGAAACACAGTAGAGTAGATGACTGCTCTTTTCTCAAAAGCAGAGGGTGTTTCTTGTAAGGCGAGCTAGCGTTTGTTTCCCAGTCATAAATGGAGTTGAGTCACATGCAGTTTTTTGTCCTACGAGCAAGAGTTGTTTTCTGGTAAGACGAGTCACTACTGTGCTCTAATTGCCATACACTGGGCAAATAGCACTCGCGTCTGTTCCCCGCAAGTACAGTGTATTGGACTGAAGAGGAGCTACTGTTCTTGTCAGTTTCATAAGCAGAGATGAAATAGATATGGCCCGAGTGTGTAGGAAGCACAGTTCTTTTGTTCTGAGCAAGCTCACTGTTTCGACCCCATAGGAAACACAGTAGAGTAGAAGAGTGCTCTTTTCTCAAAAGCAAAGTGAGTTTCATGTAAGGCGAGCTAGCATTTGTTTCCCAGTCCTAAATGGAGTTGAATCGCATGCAGTTTCTGGTCCTACAAGCAAGAGTTGTTTTCTGGTAAGAAGAGTCACTATTGTGCTCCCATTGTCATACAGAGGGCAAATAGCACTGGCATCTGTTCCCAGCATGTACAGTGTATTGGAATGAAGAGGATCTACTGTTCTTGTCCTGTTTCTAAGCAGAGTTGAACTAGATATGGCCATGTGTGTAGGAAGCACAGTTCTTTTGTTCTGAGCAAGCTCACTGTTCTGGCCCTATAGGAAACACAGTAGAGTAGAAGAGGGCCCTTTTCTCAAAAGCAGAGTGTGTTTCTTGTAAGGCGAGCTAGCATTTGTTTCCCAGTCCTATATGGAGTTGAATCACATGCAGTTTCTGGACCTACGAGCAAGAATTGTTCTCTGATAAGGAAAGTCACTATTTCGCTCCCATTGTCATACACAGTGCAAATAGCACACGCGTCTGTTCCCAGCAAGTACAGTGTATTGGACTGAAGAGGAACTACTGTTCTTGTCAGGTTTATAAGCAGAATTGAACTAGATATGGCCCGTGTGTGTAGGAAGCACAGTTTTTTTGTTCTGAGCAAGCTCACTGTTCGGACTCCATAGGAAACACAGTAGAGAAGAAGAGGGCCCTTTTCTCAAAAGCAGAGTGAGTTTCATGTAAGGCGAGCTAGCATTTGTTTCCTAGTCCTAAATGGAGTTGAATCACATGCAGTTTCTGGTCCTACGAGCAAGAGTTTTTTTCTGGTAAGGAAAGTCACTATTGAGCTCCCATTTCCATACAAAGTGCAAATAACACTCGCATGTGTTCCCAGGAAGTACAGTGTATTAGACTGAAGAGGAGCTACTGTTCTCATCAGTTTCCTAAGCAGAGTTGAACTTGATATGGCCCCTGTGTGTAGGAAGCACAGTTCTTTTGTTCTGAGCAAGCTCACTGTTCTGGCCCTATGGGAAACACAGTAGAGTAGAAGAGTGCTCTTTTCTCAAAAGCAGAGTGTGTTTCTTGTAAGGCGAGGTAGCGTTTGTTTCCCAGTCCTAAATGGAGTTGAATCCCATGCAGTTTCTGGTCCTACGAGCAAGAGTTTTTTTCTGGTAAGAAGAGACACTATTGTGCTCCCATTGTCATACACAGGGCAAATAGCACTGGCGTCTTTTCCCAGCATGTTGAGTATATTGGACTGAAGAGGAGCTACTGTTCTTGTCAGTTCCCTAAGCAGAATTGAACTGGATATGGCCATGCGTGTAGGAAGCACAGTTCTTTTGTTCTGAGCAAGCTGGCTGTAATGGCCATATAGGAAACTCAGTAGAGTAGAAGAGTGCTCTTTTCTCTAAAGCAGAGTGTGTTTCTTGTAAGGCGAGCTAGCGTTTGTTTCCCAGTCCTAACTGGAGTTGAATCACATGCAGTTTTTGGTCCTACGAGCAAGAGTTGTTTTCTGGTAAGGAAAGTCACTATTGCGCTCCCATTGCCATACACAGTGCAAATAGCACTCGCGTCTGTTCCCAGCAAGTACAGTGTATTGGACTGAATAGGCGCTAATGTTCTTGTCAGTTTCCTAAGCAGAGTTGAACTAGATATGATCTATGTGTGTAGGAAGCACAGTTCTTTTGTTCTGAGCAAGCTCACTGTTCTGACCCCATAGGAAACACAGTAGAGTAGAACAGTGCTCTTTTCTCAAAAGCAGAGTGTGTTTCTTGTAAGGCGAGCTAGTGTTTGTTTCCCAGTCCTAAATGGAGTTGAATCACATGCAGTTTCTGGTCCTACGAGCAAGGGTTGTTTTCTGGTAAGGAAAGTCACTATTGCGCTCCAATTGCCATACACAGTGCAAATAGCACTCTCGTCTGTTCCCAGCAAGTACAGTGTATTGGACTGAGGCGGAGCTACTGTTCTTGTCAGTTTCCTAAGCAGAGTTGAACTAGATATGGCCTGTGTGTGTAGGAAGCACAGTTCTTTTGTTCTGGGCAAGCTCACTGTTCTGGCCTTATAGGAAACACAGTAGAGTCGAAGTGTGCTCTTTTCTCTAAAGCAGAGAGTGTTTCTTGTAAGGCAAGCTAGCGTTTGTTTCCCAGTCCTAAATGGAGTTGAATCACATGCAGTTTCTGGTCCTACGAGCAAGAGTTGTTTTCCGGTAAGGAAAGTCACTATTGTGCTGCCATTGCCATACACAGGACAAATAGCACTGTTGTCTCTTTCCAGCAGTACAGTGTATTGTACTGAAAAGGAGCTACTGTTCTTATCAGGTACCTAAGCAGAATTGAACTAAGTATGGCGGTGTGTGTAGGAAGCACAGTTTTTTTGTTCTGAGCAAGCTCACTGTTCGGACCTCATAGGAATCACAGAAGATTAGAAGAGTGCTCTTTTCTCTAAAGCAGAGTGTGTTTCATGTAAGGCGAGCTGGCGTTTGTTTCCTAGTCATAAATGGAGTTCAATCACTGGCAGTTTCCGGTCCTATGAGCAAGAGTTGTTTTCTAGTAAGGAAAGTCACTATTGTGCTCCCATTGCCATACACAGTGCAAATAGCACTCTCGTCTGTTCCCAGCAAGTACAGTGTATCGGACTGAAGAGGAGCTACTGTTCTTGTCAGTTTCCTAAGCATAGTTGAACTAGATATGGCCCGTTCGTGTAGCAAGCACAGTTCTTTTGTTCTGAGCAAGCTCACTCTTCTGGCCCTATAGGAAACACAGTAGAGTAGAAGAGTGCTCTTTTCTCTAAAGCAGAGTGTGTTTCTTTTAAGGCGAGCTAGCGTTTGTTTCCCAGTCTTAAATGGAGTTGAATCACATGCAGTTTCTGGTCCTACGAGCAAGAGTTGTTATCCGGTAAGGAAAGTCACTATTGCGTTCCCATTGCCATACACAGTGCAAATAGCACTCGCGTCTGTTCCCAGCAAGTACAGCAAGTACAGTGTATCGGACTGAAGAGGAGCTACTGTTCTTGTTGAATCACATGCAGTTTCTGGTCCTACGAGCAAGAGTTGTTTTCTGGTAAGAAGAGTCACTATTGCGCTGCCATTGCCATACACAGGACAAATAGCACTGTTGACTCTTTCCAGCAGTACAGTGTATTGGACTGAAGAGGAGCTACTGTTCTTGTCAGGTACCTAAGCAGAATTGAACTAAGTATGGCGGTGTGTGTAGGAAGCACGGTTTATTTGTTCTGAGCAAGCTCACTGTTCGGACCTCATAGGAATCACAGAAGAGTAGAACAGTGCTCTTTTCTGTAAAGCAGAGTGTGTTTCTTGTAAGGCGAGCTGGCATTTGTTTCCTAGTCCTAAATGGAGTTCAATCACAGGCAGTTTCTGGTCCTACGAGCAAGAGTTGTTTTCTGGTAAGGAAAGTCACTATTGCACTCCCATTGCCATAAACAGTGCAAATAGCTTTCGCATCTGTTCCCTGCAAGTACAGTGTATTGAACTGAAGAGGAGCTACTGTTCTTGTCAGTTTCCTAAGCAGAGTTGAACTAGATATGGCCCGTGTGTGTAGGAAGCACAGTTCTTTTGTTCTGAGCAAGCTCACTGTTCTGGCCCTATAGGAAACACAGTAGAGTAGAAGAGTGCTCTTTTCTCTAAAGCAGAGTGTGTTTCTTGTAAGGAGAGCTAGCGTTTGTTTCCCAGTCCTAAATGGAGTTGAATCACATGCAGTTTCTGGTCCTACGAGCAAGAGTTGTTTTCTGGGGAAGAAAGTCACTATTGCACTCCCATTGCCATACACAGTGCAAATAGCACTCGCATCTGTTCCCAGCAAGTACAGTGTATCGGACTGAAGAGGAGCTACTGTTCTTGTCAGTTTCCTAAGCAGAGTTGAACTAGATATGGCCCGTTCGTGTAGGAAGCACAGTTCCTTTGTTCTGAGCAAGCTCACTGTTCTGGCCCTATAGGAAACACAGTAGAGTCGAAGTGTGCTCTTTTCTCTAAAGCAGAGAGTGTTTCCTGTAAGGCGAGCTAGCGTTTGTTTCCCAGTCCTAAATGGAGTTGAATCACATGCAGTTTCTGGTCCTACGAGCAAGAGTTGTTTTCTGGTAAGGAAAGTCACTATTGCACTCCTATTGCCATACACAGTGCAAATAGCACTCGCGTCTGTTTCCAGCAAGTACAGTGTATCGGACTGAGGAGGAGCTACTGATCTTGTCAGTTTCCTAAGCAGAGTTGAACTAGATATGGTCGGTGTGTGTGGGAAGCACAGTTCTTTTATTCTGAGCAAGATCATTGTTTGGAGCCCATAGGAAACACAGTAGAGTAGAAGAGTGCTCTTTTCTCACAAGCAAAGTGTGTTTCTTGTAAGGAGAGCTAGTGTTTCTTTCCCAGTCCTAAATGGAGTTGAATCCCATGCAGTTTCTGTTCCTACGAGCAAGAGTTGTTTTCTGGTAAGAAGAGTCAATATTGCACTGCCATTGCCATACACAGGACAAATAGAACTGGCTTCTCTTCCCAGCAAGTACAGTGTATTGGACTGAACAGGATCTACTGTTCTTGTCAGGTTCCTAAGCAGACTTGAACTAGATATGGCCGTGTGTGTAGGGAAGCACAGTTTTTTTGTTCTGAGCAAGCTCACTGCTCAGAACACATAGGAAACACATTAGAATAGAAGAGTGCTCTTTTCTCAAAAGCAGTGTGTGTTTCTTGTAAGGCGAGCTAGCGTTTGTTTCCTAGTCCTAAATGGAATTGAATCACATGCAGTTCCCAGGTCCTACGAACAAGAGTTGTTTTCTGGTAAGGAAAGTCACTATTGCGCTCCCATTGCCATAACCTGGCAAATAGCACTCACATTTTTTTCCCAGCAAGTACAGTGTACTGGACTGAACAGGAGCTACTGTTCTTGTCAGTTTCCTAAGCAGAGTTGAACTAGATATGGTCCGTGCGTGTAGGAAGCACAGTTCTTTTGTTCTGAGCAAGCTTACTGTTTGGACCCCATAACAAACACAGTAGAGTAGAGAGTGCTCTTTTCTCAAAAGGAGAGTGTGTTTTTATGTAAGGCAAGCTAGCGTTTGTTTCCAGTCCTAAAGTGGAGTGGAATCACATGCAGTTTCTGGTCCTATGAGCAAGAGTTGTTTTATGGTAAGAATAGTCACTACTGCGCTGTCATTGCCATACACAGGACAAATAGCACTGGCGTCTGCTCCCAGCAAGTACAATGTATCGACTGAAGAGGAGCTACTGTTCTTGTAAGTTTCCTAAGCAGAGTTGAACTAGATATGGCCCGTTTGTGTAGGAAGCACAGTTTTTTTGTTCTGAGCAAGCTCACTGTTCTGGCCCTATAGAAAACACAGTAGAGTAGAAGAGTGCTCTTTTCTCTAAAGCAAAGTGTGTTTCTTGTAAGGTGAGCTACCGTTTGTTTCCCAGTCCTAAATGGAGTTGAGTCACATTGCAGTTTTTGTCCTACGAGCAAGAGTTGTTTTCTGGTAAGAAGAGTCACTATTGCGCTCCAAATGCCATACACAGTGCAAATAGCACTCGCGTCTGTTTCCAGCAAGAACAGAGTATGGACTGTATAGGAGCTACTGTTCTTGTCAGTTTCCTAAGCAGAATTGAACTAGATATGGTCCATGTGTGTAGGAAGCACAGTTCTTTTGTTCTAAGCAAGCTCACTGTTTGGACCCCCATAGGAAACACAGAAGAGTAGAAGAGTGCTCTTTTCTCTAAAGCAGAGTGTGTTTCTTGTAAGTCGAGCTAGCGTTTGTTTCCTTGTCCTAAATGAAGTTGAATCCCATGCAGTTTCTGGTCCTACGAACAAGAGTTGTTTTGTGGTAAGGAAAGTCACTATTGCACTCCCATTGCCATGCACAGTGCAAATAGCACTCGCGTCTGTTCCCAGCAAGTACAGTGTATTGAACTGAATAGGTGCTACTGTTCTTGTCAGTTTCCTAAGCAGAGTTGAACTAGATATGGCCGTGTGTGTAGGAGGCACACTTTTTTTGTTCTGAGCAAGCTCACTGTTCGGAACACCATAGGAAACACAGTAGAGTAGAAGAGTGCTCTTTTCTCATAAGCAGAGTGTGTTTCTTGTAAGGCGAGCTAGCGTTTGTTTCCCAGTCCTAAATGGAGTTGAGTCACATGGAGTTTCTGTTCCTACGAGCAAGAGTTGTTTTCTGGTAAGGAAAGTCACTATTGTGATCCCATTGCCATACACAGTGCAAATAGCCCTCCCGTCTGTTCCCAGCAAGTACAGTGTATTGGACTGAAGAGGAGCTACTCTTCTTCTCAGGTTCTTAAGAAGAGGTGAACTAGATATGGCCATGTGTGTAGGAAGCACAGATCTTTTGTTCTGAGCAAGCTCACTGTTCAGGTCTTATAATAAACACAGTAGAGTAGAAAAGTGCTCTTTTCTCTAAAGCAGAGTGTGTTTCTTGTAAGGCCAGCTAGCGTTTGTTTCCCAGTCCTAAATAGAGTAGAATCACATGCAGTTTCTGGTCCTACGAGCAAGAGTTTTTTTATGGTAAGAAGAGTCAGTATTGTGCTGCTATTGCCATACACAGGACAAATAGCACTGGCGTCTGTTCCCAGCAAGTACAGTGTATGGGACTGAAGAGGAGCTACTGTTCTTGTCAGTTTCCTAAGTAAAGTTGAACTAGATATGGCCGTGTGTGTAGGAAGCACAGTTCTTTTGTTCTGAGCAAGCTCACTGTTTTGGCCCTATAGGAAACACAGTAGAGTAGAAGAGTGCTCTTTTCTCAAAAGCAGAGTGTGTTTCTTGTAAGGCGAGCTAGCGTTTGTTTCCCAGTCCTAAATGGAGTTGAATCACATGCAGTTTCTGGTCCTACGACCAAGAGTTGTTTTCTGGTAAGGAAAGTCACTATTGCACTCCTATTGCCATACACAGTGCAAGTAGCACTCGCGTCTGTTCCCAGCAAGTACACTGTATCGGACTGAAGAGGAGCTACTGATCTTGTCAGTTTCCTAAGCAGAGTTGAACTAGATACGGTCGGTGTGTGTAGGAAGCACAGTTCTTTTATTCTGAGCAAGCTCACTGTTTGGACCCCATAGGAAACACAGTAGAGTAGAAGAGTGCTCTTTTCTCAAAAGCAGAGTGTTTTTCTTGTAAGGAGAGCTAGCGTTTGTTTCCCAGTCCTAAATGGAGTTGAATCACATGCAGTTTCTGGTCCTACGACCAAGAGTTGTTTTCTGGTAAGGAAAGTCACTATTGCACTTCTATTGCCATACACAGTGCAAATAGGACTCGCGTCTGTTCCCAGCAAGTACAGTGTATCGGACTGAAGAGGAGCTACTGATCTTGTCAGTTTCCTAAGCAGAGTTGAACTAGATATGGTCGGTGTGTGTAGGAAGCACAGTTCTTTTATTCTGAGCAAGCTCACTGTTTGGACCCCATACGAAACACAGTAGAGTAGAAGAGTGCTCTTTTCTCAAAAGCAGTGTCTGTTTCTTGTAAGGCGAGCTAGCGTTTGTTTCCCAGTCCTAAATGGAATTGAATCACATGCAGTTTGTGGTCCTACGAACAAGAGTTGTTTTCTGGTAAGGAAAGTCACTATTGCGATCCCATTGCCATACACAGTGCAAATAGGCCTCCCGTCTGTTCCCAGCAAGTACAGTGTATTGGACTGAAGAGGAGCTACTGTTCTTCTCAGTTTCTTAAGAAGAGTTGAACTAGATATGGCCCGTGTGTGCAGTAAGCACAGTTCTTTTTTCTGAGCAAGCTCACTGTTCTGGCCCTATAGGAAACACAGTAGAGTAGAAGAGTGCTCTTTTCTCTAAAGCAGAGAGTATTTCTGGTAAAGCGAGCTAGAGTTTGTTTCCCAGTCCTAAATGGAGTTGAGTCACATGTTGTTTTTTGTCCTACGAGCAAGCGTTCTTTTCTGGTAAGACGAGTCACTATTGTGCTCCAATTGCCATACACAGTGCAAATAGCACTCTTGTATGTTCCCAGTAAGTACAGTGTATTGGACTGAAGAGGACCTACTGTTCTTGTCAGTTTCCTAAGCAGAATTGAACTAGATATGTGTGTGTGTGTAGGAAGCACAGTTCTTTTTTTCTGAGCAAGCTCTCTTTCAGGCCTTATAATAAACACAGTAGAGTAGATGAGTACTCTTTTCTCTAAAGCAGAGTGTGTTTCTTGTAAGGCCAGCTAGCGTTTGTTTCCCAGTCCTTAATAGAGTTGAATCACATGCAGTTTCTGGTCCTACGAGCAAGAGTTCTTTTATGGTAAGAAGAGTCTGTATTGTGCTGCCATTGCCATACACAGGACAAATAGCACTGGCGTCTGTTCCCAGCAAGTACAGTGTATCGGACTGAAGAGGAGCTACTGTTCTTGTCAGTTTCCTAAGCAGAGTTGAAGTAGACATGGCCCGTGTGTGTAGGAAGCACAGTTCTTTAGTTCTGAGCAAGCTCACTGTTTGGACCCCATAGGAAACACAGTAGAGTAGAAGAGTGCTCTTTTCTCAAAAGCAGAGTGTGTTTTTTGTAAGGAGAGCTAGCGTTTATTTCCCAGTCCTAAATGGAGTTGAATCCCATGCAGTTTCTGGTCCTATGAGCAAGAGTTGTTTTCTGGTAAGAAGAGTCAATATTGCGCTGCCATTTCCATACACAAGATAAATAGCACTGGCATCTGTTCCCAGCAAATACAGTGTATTGGACTGAAGAGGATCCTCTGTTCTTGTCAGGTTCGTAAGCAGAATTGAACTAGATATGGCCGTGTGTGTAGGAAGCACAGTTCTTTTGTTCTGAGCAAGCTCACTGTTCTGGCCCTGTAGGAAACACAGTAGAGTAGAAGAGTGTTCCTTTCTCAAAAGCAGAGTGTGTTTCTTGTAAGGCTAGCTAGCGTTTGTTTCCCAGCCATAAATGGAGTTCAATCACAGGCAGGTTCTGGTCCTACGAGCAAGAGTTGTTTTCTGGTATGGAAAGTCACTATTGTGCTCCCATTGTCATACACAGTGCAAATAGCACTCGCGTCTGTTCCCAGCAAATTCACTGTATTGGACTGAAGTGGAGCTACTGTTCTTGTCAGTTTCCTAATCAGAGTTGAACTAGATATGGCCCATGTGTGTAGGAAGCACAGTTCTTTGGTTCTGAGCAAGCTCACTGTTCGGATCCCATAGGAAACACAGTAGAGTAGAAGAGTGCTCTTTTCTCAAAAGCAGAGTCTGTTTCTTGTAAGGCTAGCTAGTGTTTGTTTCCCAGTCAGAAATGGAGTTGAATCCCATGCAGTTTCTGTTCCTATGACCAAGAGTTGTTTTCTGGTAAGAAGAGTCACTATTACGCTCCCATTGCCATACACAGTGTAAATAGCACTCGCGTCTCTTCGCAGGAATTACAGTGTATTGGACTGAAGAGGAGCTACTGTTCTTGTCAGTTTCCTAAGCAGAGTTGAACTAGATATGGCTCGTGTGTGTAGGAAGCATAGTTCTTCTGTTCTGAGAACGCTCATTGTTCTGACCCCATAAGAAAAACAGTAGAGTAGAAGAGTGCCCGTTTCTCAAAAGCAGTGTGTGTTTCTTGTAAGGTGAGCTAGCATTAGTTTCCCAATCCTAAATGGAGTTGAATCACATGCAGTTTCTGGTCCTACGAGCAAGAATTGTTTTCTGGTAAGAAGAGTCACTATTGCCGTCCCATTGTCATACACTGGGCAAATAGCACTCGCGTCTGTTTCCAGCAACTACAGAGTATTGGAGTGAAGAGGATCTACTATTCTTGTCAGTTTCATAAGCAGAATTGAACTAGATATGACCGTGTGTGTAGGAAGCACAGTTCTTTTGTTCTGAGCAAGCTCACTGTTTTGGACCTATAAGAAACACAGTAGAGTAGAAGAGTGCTCTTTTTTCAAAAGCAGAGTGTGTTTCTTGTAAGGCGAGCTAGCGTTTGTTTCCCAGTCCTAAATGGAGTTGAATCACATGTAGTTTTTGGTCCTACGAGCAAGAGTTGTTTTCTGGTAAGAAGGGTCACTATTGTGCTCCCATTGCCATACACAGTGCAAACAGCACTCGCGTCTGTTCGCAGCAAGTACAGTGTATTGGACTGAAGAGGAGCTACTGTTCTTGTCAGTTTCCTAAGCAGAGTTGAACTAGATATGGCCCCTGTGTGTAGGAAGCACAGTTCTTTTGTTCTGAGCAAGCTCACTGTTCGGACCGCATAGGAAATACAGTAGAGTAGAAGAGTGCTCTTTTCTCAAAAGCAGAGTGTGTTTCTTGTAAGGCGAGCTAGTGTTTGTTTCCCAGACTGAAATGGAGTTGAATCACATGCAGTTTCTGGTCCTACAAGCAAGAGTTGTTTTCTGGTAAGAAGAGTCACTATTGCGCTCCCATTGTCATACACAGGGCAAATAGCACTGGCGTCTGTTCCCAGCAAGTACAGTATATGGGACTGAAGAGGATCTAGTGTTCTAGTCAGTTTCATAAGCAGAATTGAACTAGATATGACCGTGTGTGTAGGAAGCACAGTGCTTTTGTTCAGAGCAAGCTCACTGTTTTGGCCCTATAGGAAACGCGGTAGAGTGGAAGAGTGCTCTTTTCTCAAAAGCAGAGTGTTTTTCTTGTAAGGCGAGCTAGCGTTTGTTTCCAGTCCTAAATGGAGTTGAATCACATGCAGTTTTTGGTCCTACGAGCTAGAGTTGTTTTCTGGTAAGGAAAGTCACTATTGTCCTCCCATTGCCATACATAGTGCAAATAGCACTCGCGTCTGTTCCCAGCATGTACAGGTATTGGACTGAAGAGGAGCTACTGTTCTTGTCAGTTTCCTAAGCAGAATTGAACTAGATATGGCCGTGTGTGTAGGAAGCACAGTTTTTTTGTTCTGAGCAAGCTCACTGTTTTTGCCCTATAGGAAACACAGTAGAGTAGAAGAGTGCCCTTTTCTGAAAAGCAGAGTTTGTTTCTTGTAAGGCGAGCTACCGTTTGTTTTTCAGTCCAAAATGGAGTTGAATCACATACAGTTTCTGGTCCTACGAGCAAGAGATTTTTTCTGGTAAGAAGAGTCACTATTGCGCTCCATATGTCATACACAGGGCAAATAGCACTCGTGTCTGTTCCCAGCATGTACAGGTATTGGACTGAAGAGGAGCTACTGTTCTTGTCAGTTTCCTAAGCAGAGTTGAACTAGATATCGCCCCTGTGTGTAGGAAGCAAAGTTCTTTTGTTCTGAGCAAGCTCATTATTCTGGCACTATAAGAAACACAGTAGAGTAGAAGAGTGCTCTTTTCTCAAAAGCAGAGTGTATTTCTTGTAATGCGAGCTAGTGTTTGTTTCCCAGTCCTAAATGGAGTTGAATCACAATCAGCTTGTGGTCTTACGAGCAAGAGTTGTTTTCTGGTAAGAAGAGTCAATATTGTGCTCTCATTGTCATACACAGTGCAAATAGCACTCGCGTCTGTTCCCAGCAAGTACAGTGTATTGGACTGAAGAGGATCCACTGTTATTGTCAGTTTCCTAAGCAGAATTGAACTAGATATGGCCATGTGTGTAGGAAGCTCAGTTCTTTTGTTCTGAGCAAGCTCACTCTTTTGGCTGTATAGAAAACACAGTAGAGTAGAAGAGTGCTCTTTTCTCAAAAGCAGAGTATGTTTTTTGTAAGGCGAGCTAGTGTTTGTTTCCCAGTCCTAAATGGAGTTGAATCCCATGCAGTTTCTGGTCCTATGAGCAAGAGTGTCTTCTGGTAAGAAGAGTCACTATTACGTTCCCATTGCCATACACAGTGCAAATAGCACTCGTGTCTCTTCGCAGGAATTACAGTGTATTGGACTGAAGAGGAGCTACTGTTCTTGTCAGTTTCCTAAGCAGAGTTGAACTAGTTATGACTCCTGTGTGTAGGAAGCACAGTTCTTTTTTTTCTGAGCAAGCTCACTGTTCGGACCCCATAGGAAACACTTTAGATTAGAAGAGGGCTCTTTTCTCAAAAGCAGAGTGTGTTTCTTGTAAGGCGAGCTAGCGTTTGTTTCCCAATCCTGAATGGAGTTGAATTACATGCAGTTTCTGGTCCTACGAGCAAGAGTTGTTTTCTGGTAAGAAGAGTCACTATTGTGCTCAATATGTCATACACAGGGCAAATAGCACTCGCGTCTGTTCCCAGCATGTACAGTGTACTGGACTGAAGAGGATCTACTGTCCTTGTCAGTTTCCTAAGCAGAATTGATCTAGATATGGCCCGTGTGTGTAGGAAGTACAGTTCATCTGTTCTGAGAAAGCTCATTGTTCTGACCCCATAAGAAAAACAGTAGAGTAGAAGAGTGCCCTTTTCTCAAAAGCAGTGTGTGTTTCTTGTAAGGCGAGCTAGCGTTTGTTTTTCCATCCTAAATGGAGTTGAATCACATAAAGTTTCTGGTCCTATGAGCAAGAGTTGTTTTCTGGTAAGAAGAGTCACTATTGCGCTCCCATTGCCATACACAGTGCAAATAGCACTTGCGTCTGTTCGCAGCAAGTACAGTGTACTGGACTTAAGTGAGCTACTGTTCTTGTCAGTTTCCTAAGCAGAGTTGAACTAGATATGGCCCCTGTGTGTAGGAAGCACAGTTATTTTGTTCTGAGCCAGCTCACTTTTCGGACCGCATTGGAAACACAGTAGAGTAGAAGAGTGCTCTTTTCTCAAAGCAGAGTGTGTTTCTTGTAAGGCGAGCTAGCGTTTGTTTCCCAGTCCTAAATGTAGTTGAATCACATGCAGTTTTTGGTCTTACAAGCAAGAGTTGTTTTCTGGGAAGAAGAGTCACTATTGCGCTCCCATTGCCATACACAGTGCAAATAGCACTGGCGTCTATTCCCAGCATGTACAGTGTATTTGACTGAAGAGGAGCTACTGTTCTTGTCAGTTTCCTAAGCAGAGTTGAACTAGATATGGCCCGTGTGTGTAGGAAGCACAGTTCTTTTGTTCTGAGATAGCACACTGTTTGCACCCCAAAGGAAACACAGAAGAGTAGAAGAGTGCTCTTTTCTCAAAAGAAGAGTGTGTTTCTTGTAAGGCGAGCTAGCATTTGTTTCCCAGTCCTAAATGGAGTTGAATCAATGCAGTTTCTGGTCCTAGGAGCAAGAGTTGTTTTCCGGTAAGTAAAGTCACTATTGCGCTCCCATTGCCATACACAAGGCAAATAGCAATGGCGTCTATTCCCAGCATGTACAGTGTATTGGACTGAAGAGGAGCTACTGTTCTTGTCAGTTTCATAAGCAGAGTTGAACTAGATATGGCCCGTTCGTGTAGGAAGCACAGTTCTTTTGTTCTGAGCAAGCTAACTGTTCGGACCCCATAGGAAACACAGTAGAGTAGAAGAGTGCTCTTTTCTCAAAAGCAAAATGTGTTTCATGTAAAGCGAGCTAGCGTTTGTTTCCCAGTCCTAAATGGAGTTGAATCACAAGCAGTTTCTGGTCCTACGAGCAAGAGTTGTTTATTGGGGAAGAAAGTCAGTATTGCCCTCCCATTGCCATACACAGTGCAAATAGCACTCGCATCTGTTCCCAGCAAGTACAGTGTATTGAACTGAAGAGGAGCTACTGCTCTTGTCAGTTTCCTAGGCAGAGTTGAACTAGATATGGCCCGTGTGTGGAGGAGGCACAGTTCTTTTGTTCTGGGCAAGCTCACTGTTCTGGCCCTGTAGGAAACACAGTAGAGTCGAAGTGTGCTCTTTTCTCTAAAGCAGAGAGTGTTTCTTGTAAGGCAAGCTAGTGTTTGTTTCCCAGTCCTAAAAGGAGTTGAATGACATGCAGTTTCTGGTCCTACGAGCAAGAGTTGTTTTCTGGTAAGAAGAGTCACTATTGCGCTGCCTTTGCCATACACAGGACAAATAGCCCTGTTGTCTGTTTCCAGCAGTACAGTGTATTGGACTGAAGAGGAGCTACTGTTCTTGTCAGGTACCTAAGCAGAATTGAACTAAGTATGGCGGTGTGTGTAGGAAGCACAGTTTTTTTGTTCTGAGCAAGCTCACTGTTCGGACCTCATAGGAATCAGAGAAGAGTAGAAGAGTGCTCTTTTCTCTAAAGCAGAGTGTGTTTCCTGTAAGGCGAGCTGGCGTTTGTTTCCTAGTCCTAAATGGAGTGGAATCACATGCAGTTTCTGGGTCCTACGAGCAAGAGTTTTTTTCTGGTAAGGAAAGTCACTATTGTACTCCCATTGCCATACACAGTGCAAATAGCATTCGCATCTGTTCAAAGAAAGTACAGTGTATTGAACTGAAGAGGAGCTACTGTTCTTGTCAGTTTCCTAAGCAGAGTTGAACTAGATATGGCCCGTTCGTGTAGGAAGCACAGTTCCTTTGTTCTGAGCAAGCTCACTGTTCGGACCCCATAGGAAACACAGTAGAGTAGAAGAGTGCTCTTTTCTCAAAAGCAGAGTGTGTTTCATGTAAGGCGAGCTAGCGTTTGTTTCCCAGTCCTAAATGGAGTTGAATCACATGCAGTTTCTGGTCCTACGAGCAAGAGTTGTTTTCTGGGGAAGAAAGTCACTATTGAACTCCCCTTGCCATACACAGTGCAAATAGCACTCGCATCTGTTCCCAGCAAGTACAGTGTATTGAACTGAAGAGGAGCTACTGTTCTTGTCAGTTTCCTAAGCAGAGTTGAACTAGATATGGCCCGTGTGTGGAGGAAGCACAGTTCTTTTGTTCTGGGCAAGCTCACTGTTCTGGCCCTATAGGAAACATAGTAGAGTCGAAGTGTGCTCTTTTCTCTAAAGCAGAGAGTGTTTCTTGTAAGGCAAGCTAGCGTTTGTTTCCCAGTCCTAAATGGAGTTGAATGACATGCAGTTTCTGCTCCTACGAGCAAGAGTTGTTTTCTGGTAAGAAGAGTCACTATTGCGCTGCCATTGCCATACACAGGACAAATAGCACTGTTGTCTCTTTCCAGGAGTACAGTGTATTGGACTGAAGAGGAGCTACTGTTCTTGTCAGGTACCTAAGCAGAATAGAACTAAGTATGGTGGTGTGTGTAGGAAGCACAGTTTTTTTGTTCTGAGCAAGCTCACTGTTCGGACCTCATAGGAATCACAGAAGAGTAGAAGAGTGCTCTTTTCTCTAAAGCAGAGTGTGTTTCTTGTAAGGCGAGCTAGTGTTTGTTTCACAGTCCTAAATGGAGTCGAATCACATGAAGTTTCTGGTCCTATGAGCAAGAGTTGTTTTCTGGTAAGAAGAGTCACTATTGTGCTCCCATTGTCATACACAGTGCAAATAGCACTGGCGTCTGTTCCCAGCATGTACAGTGTATTGGACTGAAGAGGATCTACTGTTCTTGTCATGTTCCTAAGCAGAGTTGAACTAGATATGGACCATGTGTGTAGGAAGCACAGTTCTTTTGTTCTGAGCAAGCTCACTGTTCGGACACCATAGGAAACACAGTAGAGTAGAAGAGTGCTCTTTTCTCAAAAGCAGAGTGTATTTCATGTAAGGCGAGCTAGCATTTGTTTCTCAGTCCTAAATGGAGTTGAATCATATGCAGTTTCTGGTCCTATGAGCAAGAGATTTTTTCTGGTAAGGAAAGTCACTATTGTGCTCCCCTTGCCATCCACAGTGCAAATAGCACTCGCATCTGTTCCCAGCAAGTACAGTGTATCAGACTGAAGAGGAGCTATTGTTCTTGTCAGTTTCCTAAGCAGAGTTGAACTAGATATGGCCCGTGTGTGTAGAAAGCACAGTTCTTTTGTTCTGAGCAAGCTCACTGTTCTGGCCCTATAGGAAACACAGTAGAGTAGAAGAGTGCTCTTTTCTCTAAAGCAGAGTGTGTTTCTTGTAAGGCGAGCTAGCCTTTCTTTTCCAGTCCTAAATGGAGTTGAATCACATGCAGTTTCTGGTCCTATGAGCAAGAGTTATTTTATGGTAAGAAGAGTCACTGTTGTGCTGCAATTGCCATATACAGGACAAATAGCACTGTTGTCTCTTTCCAGTAAGTACAGTGTATTGGATTGAAGAGGAGCTACTGTTCTTATCAGGTACCTAAGCAGAATTGAACTAAGTATGGCGGTGTGTGTAGGAAGCACAGTTTTTTTGTTCTGAGCAAGCTCACTGTTCGGACCTCATAGGAATCACAGAAGAGTAGAAGAGAGCTCTTTTCTCTAAAGCAGAGTGGGTTTCATGTAAGGCTTGCTAGCATTTGTTTCCCAGTCCTAAATGGAGTTCAATCACATGCAGTTTCCGGTCCTACGAGCAAGAGTTGTTTTCTGGTAAGAAGAGTCACTGTTGTGCTGCAATTGCCATATACAGGACAAATAGCACTGTTGTCTCTTTCCAGTAAGTACAGTGTATTGGATTGAAGAGGAGCTACTATTCTTATCAGGTACCTAAGCAGAATTGAACTAAGTATGGCGGTGTGTGTAGGAAGCACAGTTTTTTTGTTCTGAGCAAGCTCACTGTTCGGACCTCATAGGAATCACAGAAGAGTAGAAGAGAGCTCTTTTCTCTAAAGCAGAGTGGGTTTCATGTAAGGCTTGCTAGCATTTGTTTCCCAGTCCTAAATGGAGTTCAATCACATGCAGTTTCCGGTCCTACGAGCAAGAGTTGTTTTCTGGTAAGGAAAGTCACTATTGTGCTCCCATTGCCATACACAGTGCAAATAGCACTCGTGTCTGTTCCCAGCAAGTACAGTGTATTGGACTGAAGAGGAGCTACTGTTCTTGTCAGTTTCCTAAGCAGAGTTGAACTAGATATGGCCGTGTGTGTAGGAGGCACAGTTTTTTTGTTCTGAGCAAGCTCACTGTTCAGAACAAATAGGAAACACAGTAGAGTAGAAGAGTGCTCTTTTCTCAAAAGCAGAGTGTGTTTCTTGGAAGGCAAGCTGGCGTTTGTTTCCCAGTTCTAAATGGAGTGGAATCACATGCAGTTTCTGGTCCTATGAGCAAGAGTTGTTTTATGGTAAATATAGTCACGATTGCGCTGCCATTGCCATACACACGACAAATAGCACTGGCGTCTGATCCCAGCAAGTACAGTGTATTGGACTGAAGAGGATCTACTGTTCTTGTCAGGTTTCTAAGCAGAGTTGAACTAGATATGGCCGTGTGTGTAGGAAGCAAGTTCTTTTGTTCTGAGCAAGCTCACTTTTCGGACCCCATAGGAAACACAGTAGAGTAGAAGAGTACTCTTTTCTCAAAAGAGAGTGTGTTTCTTGTAAGACAAGCTAGCGTTTGTTTCCCAGTCCTAAATGGAGTTGAATCACATGCAATTTCTGGTCCTACGAGCAAGAGTTGTTTTCTGGTAAGGAAACTCACTATTGCGCTCCCATTGCCATACACAGGGCAAATAGCACACGCGTCTGTCCCCAGCAAGTACAGTGTATCGGACTGAAGAGGAGCTACTGTTCTTGTCAGTTTCCTAAGCAGAGTTGAACTAGATATGGCCCGTGTGTGTAGGAAGCACAGTTTTTTTGTTCTGAGCAAGCTCACTGTTCCGGCCCTCTAGGAAACACAGTACTGTAGAAGAGTGCTCTTTCCTCTAAAGCAAAGTGTGTTTCTTGTAAGGTGAGCTCGCGTTTGTTTCCCAGTCCTAAATGGAGTTGAGTCTCATGCAGTTTTTGGTCCCTAGAGCAAGAGTTGTTTTATGGTAAATATAGTCACGATTGCGCTGCCATTGCCATACACACGACAAATAGCACTGGCGTCTGATCCCAGCAAGTACAGAGTATGGGACTGTATAGGAGCTACTGTTCTTGTCAGTTTCCTAAGCAGAATTGAACTAGATATGGTCCATGTGTGTAAGAAGCACAGTTCTTTTGTTCTAAGCAAGCTCACTGTTTGGACCCCATAGGAAACACAGAAGAGTAGAAGAGTGCTCTTTTCTCTAAAGCAGAGTGTGTTTCTTGTAAGTCGAGCTAGCGTTTGTTTCCTTGTCCTAAATGAAGTTGAATCCCATGCAGTTTCTGGTCCTACGAACAAGAGTTGTTTTCTGGTAAGGAAAGTCACTATTGCGCTCCCATTGCCATACACTGAGCAAATAGCACTCGCGTCTGTTCCCAGCAAGTACAGTGTATTGGACTGAAGAGGAGCTACTGTTCTTGTCAGTTTCCTAAGCAGAGTTGAACTAGATATGGACCGTGTGTGTAGGAAGCACAGTTCTTTTGTTCTGTGCAAGCTCACTGTTCTGGCCATATAGGAAACACAGTAGAGTAGAAGAGTGCTCTTTTCTCAACAGCACAGTGTGTTTCTAGTAAGGCGAGCTAGTGTTTGTTTCCCAGTCCTAAATGGAGTTGAATCCACATGCAGTTTCTGGTCCTATGAGCAAGACTTGTTTTCTGGTAAGGAAAGTCACTATTGCGTTCCCATTGCCATACACAGTGCAAATAGCACTCGCGTCTGTTCCCAGCAAGTACAGTGTATCGGACTGAAGAGGAGCTACTGTTCTTGTCAGTTTCCTAAGCAGACTTGAACTAGATATGGCCGTGTGTGTAGGAATCACAGGTTTTTTTTGTTCTGAGCAATCTCACTGTTCAGACCCCATAGGAAACACTGTAGAGTAGAAGAGTGCTCTTTTCTCAAAAGCAGAGTGAGTTTCTTGTAAGGCGAGCTAGCGTTTGTGTCCCAGTCCTAAATGGAGTTGAATCACATGCAGTTTCTGGTCCTACGAGCAAGAGTTGTTTTCTGGTAAGACGAGTCACTATTGTGCTCCAATTGCCGTACACAGTGCAAATAACACTCGCGTATGTTCCCATCAAGTACAGTGTATTGGACTGAAGAGGATCTACTGTTCTTGTCAGGTTCCTAAGCAGAATTGAACTAGATATGGGTGTGTGTGTAGGAAGCACAGTTCTTTTGTTCTGAGCAAGCTCACTGTTCAGGCCTTAGAGTAAACACAGTAGAGTAGAATAGTGCTCTTTTCTCTAAAGCAGAGTGTGTTTCTTGTAAGGCCAGCTAGCGTTTGTTTCCCAGTCCTAAATAGAGTTGAATCACATGCAGTTTCTGGTCCTACAAGCAAGTGTTGTTTTATGGTAAGAAGAGTCAGTATTGTGGTGCCATTGCATACACAGGACAAATAGCACTGGCGTCTGTTCCCAGCAAGTACAGTGTTTCGGACTGAAGAGGAGCTACTGTTCTTGTCAGTTTTCTAAGTAGAGTTGAACTAGATATGGTCGGTGTGTGTAGGAAGCACAGTTCTTTTATTCTGAGCAAGCTCACTTTTGGAGCCCATAGGAAACACAGTAGAGTAGAAGAGTGCTCTTTTCTCAAAAGCAGAGTGTGTTTTTTGTAAGGAGAGCTAGCGTTTGTTTCCCAGTCGTAAATGGAGTTGAATCCCATGCAGTTTCTGGTCCTACGAGCAAGAATTGTTTTCTGGTAAGAAGAGTCAATATTGCGCTGCCATTGCCATACACAAGATAAATAGCACTGGCGTCTGTTCCCAGCAAATACAGTGTATTGGACTGAAGAGGATCTATGGTTCTTGTCAAGTTTGTAAGCAGAATTGAACTAGATATGGCCGTGTGTGTAGGAAGCACAGTTCTTTTGTTCTGAGCAAGCTCACTGTTCTGGCCCTGTAGGAAACACAGTAGAGAAGAAGAGTGCTCCTTTCTCAAAAGCAGAGTGTGTTTCTTGTAAGGCGAGCTAGCGTTTGTTTCCCAGCCAAAAATGGAGTTCAATCACATGCAGGTTCTGGTCCTACGAGCAAGAGTTGTTTTCTGGTATGGAAAGTCACTATTGCGCTCCCATTGTCATACACAGTGCAAATAGCACTCGCGTTAGTTCCCAGCAAGTACAGTGTATCGGACTGAAGAGAAGCTACTGTTCTTGTCAGTTTCCTAAGCAGAGTTGAACGAGATATGTCCCTTGTGTGTAGGAAGCACAGTTCTTTTGTTCTGAGCAAGCTCACTCTTTGGACCCCATAGGAAACACAGTAATGTAGAAGAGTGCTCTATTCTCAAAAGTAGAGTGTGTTTCTTGTAAGGCGAGCTAGCGTTTGTTTCCCATTCCTAAATGGAGTTGAATCTCATACAGTTTATGGTCCTACGAGCAAGGGTTGTTTTCTGGTAAGAATAGTCACTCTTGCGCTGCCATTGCCATACACAGGACAAATTGCACTGGCGTCTGTTCCCAGCAAGTACAGTGTATTGCACTGAAGAGGATCTACTGTTCTTGTCAGGTTCCTAAGCAGACTTGAACTAGATATGGCCGTGTGTGTAGGAAGCACAGTTTTTTTGTTCTGAGCAAGCTCACTGCTCGGAACACATAGGAAACACAGTAGAACAGAAGAGTGCTCTTTTCTCAAAAGCAGTGTGTGTTTCTTGTAAGGCGAGCTAGCGTTTGTTTCCTAGTCCTAAATGGAATTGAATCACATGCAGTTTGTGGTCCTACGAACAAGAGTTGTTTTTTGGTAAGGAAAGTCACTATTGCGCTCCCATTGCCATACACCTGGCAAATAGGACTCGCATCTTTTCCCAGCAAGTACAGTGTGTTGGACTGAACAGGAGCTACTGTTCTTGTCAGTTTCCTTAGCAGAGTTGAACTAGATATGGTACATGTGTGTAGGAAGCACAGTTCTTTTGTTCTAAGCAAGCTCACTGTTTGGACCCCATAGGAAACACAGAAGAGTAGAAGAGTGCTCTTTTCTCTAAAGCAGAGTGTGTTTCTTTTAAGTCGAGCTAGCGTTTGTTTCCTTGTCCTAAATGAAGTTGAATCCCATGCAGTTTCTGGTCCTACAAACAAGAGTTGTTTTCTGGTAAGGAAAGTCACTATTGCGCTCCCATTGCCATACACAGTGCAAATAGCACTCGCGTCTGTTCCCAGCAAGTACAGTGTATTGGACTGAATAGGTGCTACTGTTCTTGTCAGTTTCCTAAGCAGACTTGAACTAGACATGGCCGTGTGTGTAGGAGGCACAGTTTTTTTGTTCTGAGCAAGCTCACTGTTCGGAACACATAGGAAACACAGTAGAGTAGAAGAGTGCTCTTTTCTGAAAAGCAGAGTGTGTTTCTTGGAAGGCGAGCTAGCTTTTGTTTCCTAGTCCTAAATGGAGTTGAGTCACACGCAGTTTTTTTCCTACAAGCAAGAGTTCTTTTCTGGTAAGACGAGTCACTATTGTGCTCCAATTGCCATACACAGTGCAAATAGCACTCGTGTCTGTTCCACGCAAGTACAGTGTATTGGACTGAAGAGGAGCTACTGTTCTTGTCAGTTTCCTAAGCAGAGTTGAATTAGATATGGGCCGTGTATGTAGGAAGCACAGTTCTTTTGTTCTGTGCAAGCTCACTGTTCTGGCCATATAGGAAACACAGTAGAGTTGAAGAGTGCTCTTTTCTCAAAAGCAGAGTGTGTTTCTAGTAAGGCGAGCTAGTGTTTGTTTCCCAGTCCTAAATGGAGTTGAATCACATGCAGTTTCTGGTCCTACGAGCAAGACTTGTTTTCTGGTAAGGAAAGTCACTATTGCGCTCCCATTGCCATACACAGTGCAAATAGCACTCGCGTCTGTTCCCAGAAAGTACAGTGTATCGGACTGAAGAGGAGCTACTGTTCTTGTCAGTTTCCTAAGTAGACTTGAACTAGATATGGCCGTGTGTGTAGGAACCACAGTTTTTTTGTTCTGAGCAATCTCACTGTTCGGACCCCATAGGAAAAACAGTAGAGTAGAAGAGTGCTCTTTTCTCAAAAGCAGAGTGTGTTTCTTGTAAGGCGAGCTTGCGTCTGTTTCCCAGTCCTAAATGGAGTTGAATCACATGCAGTTTCTGGTCCTACGAGCAAGAGTTGTTTTCTGGTAAGGAAAGTCACTATTGCGATCCCATTGCCATACACAGTGCAAATAGCCCTCCAGTCTGTTCCCAGCAAGTACAGTGTATTGGACTGAAAAGGAGCTACTGTTCTTCTCAGTTTCTTAAATAGAGTTGAACTAGATATGGCCGTGTGTGTAGGAAGCACAGTTCTTTTTTCTGAGCAAGCTCACTGTTTGGACCCCATAGGAAACACAGTAGAGTAGAAGAGTGCTCTTTTCTCAAAAGCAGAGTGTGTTTCTTGTAAGGAGAGCTAGCGTTTGTTTCCCAGTCCTAAATGGAGTTGAATTCCATGCAGTTTCTGGTCCTACGAACAAGAGTTGTTTTCTGGTAAGAAGAGTCAATATTGCACTGCCTTTGCCATACACAGGACAAATAGCACTGGCGTCTGTTCCCAGCAAGTACAGTGTATTGGACTGAACAGGATCTACTGTTCTTGTCAGGTTCCTAAGCAGACTTGAACTAGATATGGCCGTGTGTGTAGGAAGCACAGTTTTTTTGTTCTGAGCAAGCTCACTGCTCGGAACACATAGGAAACACAGTAGAATAGAAGAGTGCTCTTTTCTCAAAAGAGTGTGTTTCTTGTAAGACAAGCTAGCGTTTGTTTCCCAGTCCTAAATGGAGTTGAATCACATGCAGTTTCTGGTCCTACGAGCAAGAGTTGTTTTCTGGTAAGGAAAGTCACTATTGAGCTCCCATTGCCATACACAGTGCAAATAGCACACGCGTCTGTTCCCCGCAAGTACAGTGTATCGGACTGAAGAGGACCTACTGTTCTTGTCAGTTTGCTAAGCAGAGTTGAACTAGATATGGCCCGTTTGTGTAGGAAGCACAGTTTTTTTGTTCTGAGCAAGCTCACTGTTCTGGCCCTCTAGGAAACACAGTAGAGTAGAAGAGTGCTCTTTTCTCTAAAGCAAAGTGTGTTTCTTGTAAGGTGAGCTCGCGTTTGTTTCCCAGTCCTAAATGGAGTTGAGTCTCATGCAGTTTTTGGTCCTACGAGCAAGAGTTGTTTTCTGGTAAGAAGAGTCACTATTGCGCTCCAAATGCCATACACAGTGCAAATAGCACTTGCGTCTGTTCCCCGCAAGTACAGTGTATTGGACTGAAGAGGAGCTACTGTTCTTGTCAGTTTCATAAGCAGAGTTGAACTAGATACGGCCCGTGTGTGTAAGAAGCACAGTTCTTTTGTTCTGAGCAAGCTCACTGTTCTGACCACATAGGAAACACCGTAGAGTAGAAGTGTGCTCTTTTCCCAAAAGCAGAGTGTGTTCCATGTAAGGCGAGCTAGCGTTTGTTTCCCAGTCTTAAATGGAGTTGAGTCACATGCAGTTTCTTGTCCTAGGAGCAAGAGTTGTTTTCTGGTAAGGAAAGTCACTATTGCGCTCCCATTGCCATCCACAGTGCAAATAGCACTCGCGTCTGTTCCCAGCAAGTACAGTGTATCGGACTGAAGTGGAGCTCCTGTTCGTGTTAGTTTCCTAAGCAGAGTTGAACGAGATATGGCCGTGTGTGTAGGAACCACAGTTTTTTTGTTCTGAGCAATCTCACTGTTCGGACCCCATAGGAAAAACAGTAGAGTAGAAGAGTGCTCTTTTCTCAAAAGCAGAGTGTGTTTCTTGTAAGGCGAGCTAGCGTTTGTTTCCCAGTCCTAAATGGAGTTGAATCACATGCAGTTTCTGGTCCTACGAGCAAGAGTTGTTTTCTGGTAAGGAAAGTCACTATTGCGATCCCATTGCCATACACAGTGCAAATAGCCCTCCCGTCTGTTCCCAGCAAGTACAGTGTATTGGACTGAAAAGGAGCTACTGTTCTTCTCAGTTTCTTAAGAAGAGTTGAACTAGATATGGCCGTGTGTGTAGGAAGCACAGTTCTTTTTTCTGAGCAAGCTCACTGTTTGGACCCCATAGGAAACACAGTAGAGTAGAAGAGTGCTCTTTTCTCAAAAGCAGAGTGTGTTTCTTGTAAGGAGAGCTAGCGTTTGTTTCCCAGTCCTAAATGGAGTTGAATTCCATGCAGTTTCTGGTCCTACGAACAAGAGTTGTTTTCTGGTAAGAAGAGTCAATATTGCACTGCCTTTGCCATACACAGGACAAATAGCACTGGCGTCTGTTCCCAGCAAGTACAGTGTATTGGACTGAACAGGATCTACTGTTCTTGTCAGGTTCCTAAGCAGACTTGAACTAGATATGGCCGTGTGTGTAGGAAGCACAGTTTTTTTGTTCTGAGCAAGCTCACTGCTCGGAACACATAGGAAACACAGTAGAATAGAAGAGTGCTCTTTTCTCAAAAGAGAGTGTGTTTCTTGTAAGACAAGCTAGCGTTTGTTTCCCAGTCCTAAATGGAGTTGAATCACATGCAGTTTCTGGTCCTACAAGCAAGAGTTGTTTTCTGGTAAGGAAAATCACTATTGTTGTCCCATTGCCATACACAGTGCAAATAGCACTGGCGTCTGTTCCCAGCAAGAACAGTGTATTGGACTGAAGAGGAGCTACTGTTCTTGTCAATTTCCTAAGCAGAATTGAACTAGATATGGCCCGTGTGTGTAGGAAGCACATTTCTTTTGTTCTGAGCAAGCTCACGATTCTGGCTCTATAGGAAACACAGTAGAGTAGAAGAGTGATCTTTTCTCAAAAGCAGAGTGTGTTTCTTGTAAGGCGAGCTAGCGTTTGTTTCCCAGTCGTAAATGGAATTGAATCACATGCAGTTTCTGGTCCTACGTGCAAGAGTTGTTTTCTGGTAAGAAGAATCACTATTGCACTCCCATTGTCATACACAGGGCAAATAGCACTGGCGTCTGTTCCCAGCAAGTACAGTGTATGGGACTGAAGAGGTTCTACTGTTCTTGTCAGTTTCATAAGCAGAATTGAACTAGATTTAACCGTGTGTGTAGGAAGCACAGTTCTTTTGTTCTGAGCAAGCTCACTCTTTGGCCCTATAGGAAACACAGTAGAGTTGAAGAGTGCTCTTTTCTCAAAAGCAGAGTGTTTTTCTTGTAAGGTGAGCTAGCGTTTGTTTACAGTCCTAAATGGAGTTGAATCACATGCAGTTTTTGGTCCTACGAGCAAGAGTTGTTTTCTGGTAAGGAAAGTCACTATTGTGCTCCCATTGCCATACACAGTGCAAATAGCACTCGCGTCTGTTCCCAGCAAGTACAGTGTATTGGACTGAAGAGGAGCTACTGTTCTTGTCAGTTTCCTAAGCAGAGTTGAACTAGATATGGCCCCTGTGTATAGGAAGCACAGTTCTTTTGTTCTGAGCAAGCTCACTGTTCGGACCCCAAAGGAAACACAGTAGAGTAGAAGAGTGCTCTTTTCT
Organism: Peromyscus eremicus; assembly: GCF_949786415.1. Taxonomy (NCBI): domain Eukaryota; kingdom Metazoa; phylum Chordata; class Mammalia; order Rodentia; family Cricetidae; genus Peromyscus; species Peromyscus eremicus. The sequence goes on from NW_026735976.1 coordinate 52,180, forward strand.
CAAAAGCAGAGTGTGTTTCTTGTAAGGCGAGCTAGTGTTTGTTTCCCAGTCTGAAATGGAGTTGAATCCCATGCAGTTTTTGGTCCTACGAGCATGAGTTGTTTTCTGGTAAGAAGAGTCACTATTGGGCTCCCATTGCGATATACAGTGCAAATAGCTCTCGCGTTTGTTCCCAGCAAGTACACTATATTGGACTGAAGAGGAGCTACTGTTCTTGTGAGTTTCCTAAGCAGAGTTGAACTAGATATGGCCCGTGTGTATAGGAAGCACAGTTCTTTTGTTCTGAGCAAGCTCACTGTTCTGACCCTATAGGAAACACAGTAGAGTAGAAGAGAGCCCTTTTCTCAAAAGCAGTGTGTGTTTCTTGTAAGGCGAGCTAGCGTTTCTTTCCCAGTCCAAAATGGAGTTGAATCACATCCAGTTTCTGGTCCTAGGAGCAAGAGATGTTTTCTGGTAAGAAGAGTCACTATTGCGCTCCCATTGTCATACACAGGGCAAATAGCACTGGCGTCTGTTCCCAGCAAGTACAGTGTATGGGACTGAAGAGGATCTACTGTTCTTGTCAGTTTCTGACGCAGAGTTGAACTAGATGTGACCGTGTGTGTAGGAAGCACAGATCTTTTGTTCTGAGCAAGCTCACTGTTCTGACCCTATAGGAAACACAGTAGAGTAGAAGAGAGCCCTTTTCTCAAAAGCAGTGTGTGTTTCTTGTAAGGCGAGCTAGCGTTTGTTTTTCAGTCCTAAATGGAGTTGAATCACATGCAGTTTCTGGTCCTACGATCAAGAGTTGTTTTCTGGTTAGAAGAGTCACTATTGCGCTCCCATTGTCATACACATTACAAATAGCACTGGCGTCTGTTCCCAGCATGTACAGTGTATTGGACTGAAGAGGATCTACTGTTCTTGTCAGTTTCCTAAGCAGAATTGAACTAGATATGGCCGTGTGTGTAAGAAGCACAGTTTTTTTTTTTCTGAGCATGCTCACTGTTTTGGCCCTATAGGAAATACTGTAGAGTAGAAGAGTGCCCTTTTCTCAAAAGCAGATTGTGTTTCTTGTAAGGCGAGCTAGCATTTGTTTTTCAGTCCTAAATGGAGTTGAATCCCATGCAGTTTCTGGTCCTACGAACAAGAGTTGTTTTCTGGTAAGAAGAGTCACTATTGCACTCCCATTGCCATATACAGTGCAAAAAGCACTCGTGTCTGTTCCCAGCAAGTACAGTGTATTGGATGAAGAGGAGATACTGTTCTTGTCAGTTTCCTAAGTAGAGTTGAACTGATATGGCCCGTGTGTGTAGGAAGCACAGTTCTTTTGTTCTGAGCAAGCTCACTGTTTGGACCCCAAAGGAAACACCTAAGAGTAGAAGAGTGCTCTTTTCTCAAAAGCAGAGTGTGTTTCTTGTAAGGCGAGCTAGCCTTTGTTTCCCAGTCCTAAATGGAGTTGAATCAAATGCAGTTTATGCTCCTACGAGCAAGAGTTGTCTTCTGGTATGAAGAATCACTATTGCGCTCCCATTGTCATAAACATTTCAAATATCACTGGCGTCTGTTCCCAGCATGTACAGTGTATTGGACTGAGTAGGATCTACTGTTATTGTCAGTTTCCTATGCAGAATTGAACTAGATATGGCTCGTGTGTGTAGGAAGCACAGTTCTTTTGTTCTGAGCAAGCTCACTGTTTTGGCTCTATAGAAAACACAGTAGAGTAGAAGAGTGCTCTTTTCTCAAAAGCAGAGTGTGTTTCTTGTAAGGCGAGCTAGCGTTTGTTTCCCAGTCCTAAATGGAGTTGAATCACATGCAGTTTCTGGTCCTACGAGCAAGAGTTGTTTTCTGGTAAGAAGACTCACTATTGCGCTCCCATTGCCATACACAGTGCAAATAGCACTGGTGTCTGTTCCCAGCAAGTACAGTGTATTGGACTGAAGAGGAGCTACTGTTCTTGTCAGTTTCCTAAGCAGAGTTGAACTAGATATGGCCCGTGTGTGTTGGAAGCACGGTTCTTTTGTTTGGAGCAAGCTCACTCTTCGGAACCCATAGGAAACACAGTAGAGTAGAAGAGTGCTCTTTTCTCAAAAGAAGAGTGTGTTTATTGTAAGGCGAGCTAGTGTTTGGATCCCAGTTCTAAATGGAGTTGAATCACATGCAGTTTCTGTTCCTACGAGCAAGAGTTGTGTTCTGGTAAGAAGAGTCACTATTGCGCTCCCATTATCATACCCAGGGCAAATAGCACTGGCGTCTGTTCCCAGCATGTACAGTGTATTGCACTGAAGAGGAGCTACTATACTTGTCAGTTTCCTAAGCAGAGTTGAACTAGATATAGCCCGTGTGTGTAGGAAGCAAGGTACTTTTGTTCTGAGCAAGCTCACTATTCAGGCCATAATGGAAACACAGTAGAGTAGAAGAGTACCCTTTTCTCAAAGGCAGAGTGTGTTTCTTGTAAGGCGAGCTAGCGTATGTTTCCCAGTCCTAAATGGAGTTGAATCACATGCAGTTTTTGGTCCTATGAGCTAGAGTTTTTTTCTGGTAAGGAAAGTCACTATTGTTGTCCCATTGCCATACACAGTACAAATAGCACTGGCGTCTGTTCCCAGCAAGAACAGTGTATTGGACTGAAGAGGAGCTACTGTTCTTGTCAGTTTCCTAAGCAGAATTAAACTAGATATGGCCCGTGTGTGTAGGAAGCACATTTCTTTTGTTCTGAGCAAGCTCACTATTCTGGCTCTATAGGAAACACAGTAGAGTAGAAGAGTGATCTTTTCTCAAAAGCAGAGTGTGTTTCTTGTAAGGCGAGCTAGCGTTTGTTTCCCAGTCCTAAATGGAGTTGAATCACATGCAGTTTCTGGTCCTACGAGCAAGAGTTGTTTTCTGGTAAGAAGAGTCACTATTTCGCTCCCATTGTCATACACAGGGCAAATAGCACTGGTGTCTGTTCCCAGCAAGTACAGTGTATGGGACTGAAGAGGATCTACTGTTCTTGTCAGTTTCAAAAACAGAATTGAACTAGATATGACCGTGTGTGTAGGAAGCACAGTTCTTTTGTTCTGAGCAAGCTCACTGTTCGGACCCGATGGGAAACACAGTAGAGTAGAAGTGTGCCCTTTTCTCAAAAGCAGAGCTTCTTTCGTGTAAGGCAAGATAGCGTTAGTTTCCCAGTCCTATGTGGAGTTGAATCACATGCAGTTTCTGGTCCTAAGAGCCAGAATTGTTTTCTGGTAAGAAGAGTCACTATTGCACTCCCATTGCTGTACACAGTGCAAATAGCACTCGCGTATGTTCACAGCAAGTAGAGTGTATTGGACTGAAGCGGAGCTACTGTTCTAGTCAGTTTCCTAAACAGAGTTGAACTAGATATGGCCCGTGTGTGCAGGAAGCACAGTTCTTTTTTTCTGAACAAGCTCACTGTTCTGGCACTATAGGAAACACAGTAGAGTAGAAGAGTGCTCTTTTCTCAAAAGCAGACTGTGTTTCTTGTAAGGCGAGCTGGTGTTTGTTTCCCAGTCCTAAATGGAGTTGAATCCCATGCAGTTTCTGGTCCTACGAGCAAAAGTTGTCTTCTGGTAAGAAGAGTCACTATTGTGCTCACATTTTCATACACATTACAAATAGCACTGGCATCTGTTCCCAGCACGTACAGTTTATTGGACTGAGGAGGATCTACTGTTATTGTCAGTTTCCTAGCAGAATTGAACTAGATATGGCCGTGTGTGTAGGAAGCAAAGTTCTTTTGTTCTGAGCAAGCTCATTGTTTTGACTCTATAGAAAACACAGTAGAGTAGAAGAGTGCTCTTTTCTCAAAAGCAGTGTTTATTTCTTGTAAGGCGAGCTAGCATTTGTTTCCCAGTCAGAAATGGAGTTGAATCCCATACAGTTTCTGGTCCTATGAGCAAGAGTTGTTTTCTGGTAAGAAGAGTCACTATTGTGCTCCCATTGACATAAACAGTGCAAATAGCACTCGCGTCTGTTCCCAGGAAGTACAGTGTATTGGACTGAAGAGGAGCTACTGTTCTTGTCAGTTTCCTAAGCAGAGTTGAACTAAATATGGCTCATGTGTGTAGGAAGCACAGTTATTTTGTTCTGAGCAAGCTCACTTTTCGGACAGCATAGGAAACACAGTAGAGAAGAAGAGTGCTCTTTTCTCAAAAGCAGAGTGTATTTCTTGTAAGGCGAGCTATCGTTTGTTTCCCAGTCCTAAATGGAGTTGAATCACATGCAGTTTTTGGTCGTACAAGCAAGAGTTGTTTTCTGGGAAGAAGAGTCACTATTGCGCTCCCATTGCCATACACAGTGCAAATAGCACTGGCGTCTATTCCCAGCATGTACAGTGTATTTGACTGAAGAGGAGCTACTGTTCTTGTCAGTTTCTAAGCAGAGTTGAACTAGATATAGCCCGTGTGTGTAGGAAGCAAAGTTCTTTTGTTCTGAGCAAGCTCACTGTTCTGGCCCTGTAGGAAACACAGTAGAGTAGAAGAGTGCTCTTTTCTCAAAAGCAGAGTGTGTTTCTTGTAAGGCGAGCTAGCGTTTGTTTCCCAGTCTGAAATGGAGTTGAATCCCATGCAGTTTTTGGTCCTACGACCAAGAGTTGTTTTCTGGTAAGAAGAGTCACTTTTGGGCTCCCATTGCCATATAAAGTGCAAATAGCTCTCGCGTCTGTTCCCAGCAAGTACAGTGTATTGGACAGAAGAGGAGCTACTGTTTTTGTCAGTTTCCTAAGCAGAGTTGAACTAGATATGGCCCATGTGTGTAGGAAGCACAGTTCTTTTGTTCTGAGCAAGCACACTGTTTGCACCCCAAAGGAAACACAGAAGAGTAGAAGAGTGCTCTTTTTTCAAAAGCAGAGTGTGTTTCTTGTAAGTCGAGCTAGCGTTTGTTTCTCAGTCCTAAATGGAGTTGAATCACATGCAGTTTCTGGTCCTACGAGCAAGAGTTGTTTTCTGGTAAGAAGAGTCACTATTGCGCTCCCATTGTCATACACAAGGCAAATAGCAATGGCGTCTATTCCCAGCATGTACAGTGTATTGGACTGAAGAGGATCTACTGTTCTTGTCAGTTTCCTAAGCAGAATTGAACCAGATATGGCCGTGTGTGTAGGAAGCACAGTTCTTTTGTTCTGAGCAAGCTCACTGTTTTGGCTCTATAGGAATCACAGTAGAGTAGAAGAGTGCTCTTTTCTCAAATGCAGAGTGTGTTTCTTGTAAGGCAAGCTAGCGTTTGTTTCCCAGTGCTAAATGGAGTTGAATCACATGCAGTTTTTGGTCCCAAGAGCAAGAGTTGTTTTCTGATAAGAAGAGTCACTATTACACTCCCATTGCCATACAAAGTGCAAATAGCACTCGCGTCTGTTCCCAGGAAGTACAGTGTATTGGACTGAAGAGGAGCTACTGTTCTTGTCAGTTTTCTAAGCAGAGTTGAACTAGATATGGCTCGTGTGTGTAGGAAGCACAGTTCTTTTGTTCTGAGCAAGCTCACTGTTCGGACCGCTTAGGAAACACTTTAGATTAGAAGAGGGTTCTTTTCTCAAAAGCAGAGTGTGTTTCTTGTAAGGCGAGCTAGCGTTTGTTTCCCAGTCCTAAATGGAGTTGAATCACATGCAGTTTCTGGTCATACGAACAAGAGTTGTTTTCTTGTAAGAAGAGTCACGATTGCGCTCCCATTGTCATACACTGGGCAAATAGCACTGGTGTCTGTTCCCAGCAACTACAGTGTATTGGACTGAAGAGGATCTACTATTCTTGTCAGTTTCCTAAGTAGAATTGAACTAGATATGACCGTGTGTGTAGGAAGCACATTTCTTTTGTTCTGAGCAAGCTCACTGTTTTGGCACTATAGGAAACACAGTAGAGTAGAAGAGTTCTGTTTTCTCAAAAGCAGAGTTTGTTTCTCGTAAGGCGAGCTAGCGTTTGTTTCCCAGTCCTAAATGGAGTTGAATCACATGTAGTTTTTGGTTCTACGAGCAATAGTTGTTTTCTGGTAAGAAGAGTCACTATTGCGCTCCCATTGCCATAAACAGTGCAAATAGCACTCGCGTCTGTTCCCAGGAAGTACAGTGTATTGGACTGAAGAGGAGCTACTGTTCTTGTCAGTTTCCTAAGCAGAGTTGAACTAAATATGGCTCATGTGTGTAGGAAGCACAGTTATTTTGTTCTGAGCAAGATCACTTTTCGGACAGCATAGGAAACACAGTAGAGAAGAAGAGTGCTCTTTTCTCAAAAGCAGAGTGTGTTTCTTGTAAGGCGAGCTAGCGTTTGTTTCCCAGTCCTAAATGGAGTTGAATCACATGCAGTTTTTGGTCGTACAAGCAAGAGTTGTTTTCTGGGAAGAAGAGTCACTATTGCGCTCCCATTACCATACACAGTGCAAATAGCACTGGCGTCTATTCCCAGCATGTACAGTGTATTTGACTGAAGAGGAGCTACTGTTCTTGTCAGTTTCCTAAGCAGAGTTGAACTAAATATGGCTCATGTGTGTAGGAAGCACAGTTATTTTGTTCTGAGCAAGATCACTTTTCGGACAGCATAGGAAACACAGTAGAGAAGAAGAGTGCTCTTTTCTCAAAAGCAGAGTGTGTTTCTTGTAAGGCGAGCTAGCGTTTGTTTCCCAGTCCTAAATGGAGTTGAATCACATGCAGTTTTTGGTCGTACAAGCAAGAGTTGTTTTCTGGGAAGAAGAGTCACTATTGCGCTCCCATTACCATACACAGTGCAAATAGCACTGGCGTCTATTCCCAGCATGTACAGTGTATTTGACTGAAGAGGAGCTACTGTTCTTGTCAGTTTCTAAGCAGAGTTGAACTAGATATAGCCCGTGTGTGTAGGAAGCAAAGTTCTTTTGTTCTGAGCAAGCTCACTGTTCTGGCCCTGTAGGAAACACAGTAGAGTAGAAGAGTGCTCTTTTCTCAAAAGCAGAGTGTGTTTCTTGTAAGGCGAGCTAGCGTTTGTTTCCCAGTCTGAAATGGAGTTGAATCCCATGCAGTTTTTGGTCCTATGACCAAGAGTTGTTTTCTGGTAAGAAGAGTCACTTTTGGGCTCCCATTGCCATATACAGTGCAAATAGCTCTCGCGTCTGTTCCCAGCAAGTACAGTGTATTAGACAGAAGAGGAGCTACTGTTTTTGTCAGTTTCCTAAGCAGAGTTGAACTAGATATGGCCCATGTGTGTAGGAAGCACAGTTCTTTTGTTCTGAGCAAGCACACTGTTTGCACCCCAAAGGAAACACAGAAGAGTAGAAGAGTGCTCTTTTTTCAAAAGCAGAGTGTGTTTCTTGTAAGTCGAGCTAGCGTTTGTTTCCCAGTCCTAAATGGAGTTGAATCACATGCAGTTTCTGGTCCTACGAGCAAGAGTTGTTTTCTGGTAAGAAGAGTCACTATTGCGCTCCCATTGTCATACACAAGGCGAATAGCAATGGCGTCTATTCCCAGCATGTACAGTGTATTGGACTGAAGAGGATCTACTGTTCTTGTCAGTTTCCTAAGCAGAATTGAACCAGATATGGCCGTGTGTGTAGGAAGCACAGTTCTTTTGTTCTGAGCAAGCTCACTGTTTTGGCTCTATAGGAATCACAGTAGAGTAGAAGAGTGCTCTTTTCTCAAATGCAGAGTGTGTTTCTTGTAAGGCAAGCTAGCGTTTGTTTCCCAGTGCTAAAAGGAGTTGAATCACATGCAGTTTTTGGTCCCAAGAGCAAGAGTTGTTTTCTGATAAGAAGAGTCACTATTACACTCCCATTGCCATACAAAGTGCAAATAGCACTCGCGTCTGTTCCCAGGAAGTACAGTGTATTGGACTGAAGAGGAGCTACTGTTCTTGTCAGTTTTCTAAGCAGAGTTGAACTAGATATGGCTCGTGTGTGTAGGAAGCACAGTTCTTTTGTTCTGAGCAAGCTCACTGTTCGGACCGCATAGGAAACAGTTTAGATTAGAAGAGGGTCTTTTCTCAAAAGCAGAGTGTGTTTCTTGTAAGGCGAGCTAGCGTTTGTTTCCCAGTCCTAAATGGAGTTGAATCACATGCAGTTTCTGGTCCTACGAACAAGAGTTGTTTTCTTGTAAGAAGAGTCACGATTGCGCTCCCATTGTCATACACTGGGGAAATAGCACTGGTGTCTGTTCCCAGCAACTACAGTGTATTGGACTGAAGAGGATCTACTATTCTTGTCAGTTTCCTAAGTAGAATTGAACTAGATATGACCGTGTGTGTAGGAAGCACATTTCTTTTGTTCTGAGCAAGCTCACTGTTTTGGCACTATAGGAAACACAGTAGAGTAGAAGAGTTCTGTTTTCTCAAAAGCAGAGTTTGTTTCTCGTAAGGCGAGCTAGCATTTGTTTCCCAGTCCTAAATGGAGTTGAATCACATGTAGTTTTTGGTTCTACGAGCAATAGTTGTTTTCTGGTAAGAAGAGTCACTATTGCGCTCCCATTGCCATACACAATGCAAATAGCACTCGCATCTGTTCGCAGCAAGTACAGTGTATTTGACTGAAGATGAGCTAGTGTTCTTGTCAGTTTCCTAAGCAGAGTTGAACTAGATATGGCCCCTGTGTGTAGGAAGCACAGTTCTTTTGTTCTGAGCAAGCTCACTGTTCGGACCCCATAGGAAACACTTTAGAGTAGAAGAGTGCTCTTTTCTCAAAAGCAGAGTGTTTTTCTTGTAAGGCGAGCTAGAGTTTGTTTCCCAGTCCTAAATGAAGTTGAATCACATGCAGTTTCTGGTCCTACGAGCAAGAGTTGTTTTCTGGTAAGAAGAGTCACTATTGCACTCCCATTGTAATACACAGGGCAATTAGCACTCGCGTCTGTTCCCAGCAACTACAGTGTATTGGACTGAAGAGGATCTACTATTCTTGTCAGTTTCCTAAGCAGAATTGAACTAGATATGACCATGTGTGTAGGAAGCACAGTACTTTTGTTCTGAGCAAGCTCACTGTTTGGACCCCTTAGGAAAAACAGTAGAGTAGAAGAGTGCTCTTTTTTCAGAAGCAGAGTGTGTTTCTTGTAAGGCGAGCTAGTGTTTGTTTCCCAGTCTGAAATGGAGTTGAATCCCATGCAGTTTCTGGTCCTACGAGCAAGAGTTGTTTTCTGGTAAGAAGAGTCACTATTGCACTCCCATTGCCATATACAGTGCAAATAGCACTCGTGTCTGTTCCCAGCAAGTGAAGTGTTTTGGATGAAGAGGAGATTCTGTTCTTGTCAGTTTCCTAAGTAGAGTTGAACTGATATGGCCCGTGTGTGTAGGAAGCACAGTTCTTTTGTTCTGAGCAAGCTCACTCTTTGGACCCCAAAGGAAACACCTAAGAGTGGAAGAGTGCTCTTTTCTCAAAAGCAGAGTGTGATTCTTGTAAGGCGAGCTAGCGTTTGTTTCCCAGTCCTAAATGGAGTTGAATCACATGCAGTTTCTGGTCCTACGAGCAAGAGTTGTCTTCTGGTAAGAAGAGTCACTATTGTGCTCCCATGGTCATACACATTACAAATAGCCCTGGCGTCTGTTCACAGCATGTACAGTGTATTGGACTGAGGTGGATCTACTGTTATTGTCAGTTTCCTAAGCAGAATTGAACTAGATATGGCCGTGTGTTTAGGAAGCACAGTTCTTTTGTTCTGAGCAAGCTCACTGTTTTGGCTCTATAGAAAACACAGTATAGTAAAAGAGTGCTCTTTTCTCAAAAGCAGAGTGTGTTTCTTGTAAGGCGAGCTAGCGTTTGTTTCCCAGTCCTAAATGGAGTTGAATCACATGCAGTTTTTGGTCCCATGAGCAAGAGTTGTTTTCTGGTAAGGAAAGTCACTATTGCGCTCCCATTCCCCTACACAGTGCAAATAGCACTCGCGTCTGGTCCCAGCAAGTACAGTGTATTGGACTGAAGAGAGCTACTGTTCTTGTCAGTTTCCTAAGCAGAGTTGAACTAGATATGGCCCGTGTGTGTAGGAAGCACAGTTCTTTTGTTCTGAGCAAGCTCACTGTTTGGTCCCTAGGAAACACAGTAGAGTAGAAGAGTGCTCTTTTCTCAAAAGCAGAGTGTGTTTCTTGAAAGGCGAGCTAGCGTTTGTTTCGAGGTCCTAAATGGAGTTGAATCACATGCAGTTTCTGGTCCTACGAGCAAGAGTTGTTTTCTGGTAAGAAGAGTCACTATTGCGCTCCCATTGTCATACACAGGGCAAATAGCACTGGCGTCTGTTCCCAGCATGTACAGTGTATTGGACTGCAGAGGATCTACTGTCCTTGTCAGTTTCCTAAGGAGAATTGATCTAGATATGGCCCGTGTGTGTAGGAAGCACAGTTCTTTTGTTCTGAGCAAGCTCACTGTTCTGACCCCATAAGAAACACAGTAGAGTAGAAGAGTACCCTTTTCTCAAAAGCAGAGTGTGTTTCTTGTAAGGCGAGCTAGCATATGTTTCCCAGTCCTAATTGGAGTTGAATCACATGCAGTTTTTGGTCCTACGAGCAAGAGTTTTTTTCTGGTAAGGAAAGTCACTATTGTTGTCCCATTGCCATACACAGTGCAAATAGCACTGGCGTCTGTTCCCAGCAAGAACAGTGTATTGGACTGAAGAGGAGCTACTGTTCTTGTCAGTTTCCTAAGCAGAATTGAACTAGATATGGCCCGTGTGTGTAGGAAGCACATTTCTTTTGTTCTGAGCAAGCTCACGATTCTGGCTCTATAGGAAACACAGTAGAGTAGAAGAGTGATCTTTTCTCAAAAGCAGAGTGTGTTTCTTGTAAGGCGAGCTAGCGTTTGTTTCCCAGTCATAAATGGAATTGAATCACATGCAGTTTCTGGTCCTACGTGCAAGAGTTGTTTTCTGGTAAGAAGAATCACTATTGCACTCCCATTGTCATACACAGGGCAAATAGCACTGGCGTCTGTTCCCAGCAAGTACAGTGTATGGGACTGAAGAGGATCTACTGTTCTTGTCAGTTTCATAAGCAGAATTGAACTAGATTTAACCGTGTGTGTAGGAAGCACAGTTCTTTTGTTCTGAGCAAGCTCACTCTTTGGCCCTATAGCAAACACAGTAGAGTTGAAGAGTGCTCTTTTCTCAAAAGCAGAGTGTTTTTCTTGTAAGGTGAGCTAGCGTTTGTTTACAGTCCTAAATGGAGTGGAATCACATGCAGTTTTTGGTCCCATGAGCAAGAGTTGTTTTCCGGTAAGAAGAGTCACTATTGGGCTCCCATTGCGATATACAGTGCAAATAGCTCTCACGTTTGTTCCCAGCAAGTACACTATATTGGACTGAAGAGGAGCTACTGTTCTTGTGAATTTCCTAAGCAGAGTTGAACTAGATATGGCCCGTGTGTATAAGAAGCACAGTTCTTTTGTTCTGAGCAAGCTTACTGTTTGGACCCCAAAGGAAACACAGTAGAGTAGAAGAGTGATCTTTTCTCAAAGCAGAGTGTGTTTCTTGTAAGGCGAGCTAGCGTTTCTTTCCCAGTCCTAAATGGAGTTGAATCACATGCAGTTTCTGGTCGTAGGAGCAAGAGATGTTTTCTGGTAAGAAGAGTCACTATTGCGCTCCCATTGTCATACACAGGGCAAATAGCACTGGCGTCTGTTCCCAGCAAGTACAGTGTATGGGACTGAAGAGGATCTACTGTTCTTGTCAGTTTCTGACACAGAGTTGAACTAGATATGACCGTGTGTGTAGGAAGCACAGATCTTTTGTTCTGAGCAAGCTCACTGTTCTGGCCCTATAGGAAACACAGTAGAGTAGAAGAGAGCTCTTTTCTCAAAAGCAGTGTGTGTTTCTTGTAAGGCGAGCTAGCGTTTGTTTTTCAGTCCTAAATGGAGTTGAATCACATGCAGTTTCTGGTCCTACGATCAAGAGTTGTTTTCTGGTTAGAAGAGTCACTATTGCGCTCCCATTGTCATACACATTACAAATAGCACTGGCGTCTGTTCCCAGCATGTACAGTGTATTGGACTGAAGAGGATCTACTGTTCTTGTCAGTTTCCTAAGCAGAATTGAACTAGATATGGCCGTGTGTGTAGGAAGCACAGTTTTTTTTTTCTGAGCATGCTCACTGTTCTGACCCTATAGGAAACACAGTAGAGTAGAAGAGAGCTCTTTTCTCAAAAGCAGTGTGTGTTTCTTGTAAGGCGAGCTAGCGTTTGTTTTTCAGTCCTAAATGGAGTTGAATCACATGCAGTTTCTGGTCCTACGAACAAGAGTTGTTTTCTGGTAAGAAGAGTCACTATTGCACTCCCATTGCCATATACAGTGCAAATAGCACTCGTGTCTGTTCCCAGCAAGTACAGTGTATTGGATGAAGAGGAGATACTGTTCTTGTCAGTTTCCTAAGTAGAGTTGAACTGATATGGCCCGTGTGTGTAGGAAGCACAGTTCTTTTGTTCTGAGCAAGCTCACTGTTTGGACCCCAAAGGAAACACCTAAGAGTAGAAGAGTGCTCTTTTCTCAAAAGTAGAGTGTGTTCCTTGTAAGGCGAGCTAGCCTTTGTTTCCCAGTCCTAAATGGAGTTGAATCAAATGCAGTTTATGCTCCTACGAGCAAGAGTTGTCTTCTGGTATGAAGAGTCACTATTGCGCTCCCATTGTCATAAACATTTCAAATAGCACTGGCGTCTGTTCCCAGCATGTACAGTGTATTGGACTGAGTAGGATCTACTGTTATTGTCAGTTTCCTAAGCAGAATTGAACTAGATATGGCTCGTGTGTTTAGGAAGCACAGTTCTTTTGTTCTGAGCAAGCTCACTGTTTTGGCTCTATAGAAAACACAGTAGAGTAGAAGAGTGCTCTTTTCTCAAAAGCAGAGTGTGTTTCTTGTAAGGCGAGCTAGCGTTTGTTTCCCAGTCCTAAATGGAGTTGAATCACATGCAGTTTCTGGTCCTAAGAGCAAGAGTTGTCTTCTGGTAAGAAGAGTCACTATTGCGCTCCCATTGTCATACACATTACAAATAGCACTGGCGTCTGTTCACAGCATGTACAGTGTATTGGACTGAGGAGGATCTACTGTTATTGTCAGTTTCCTAAGCAGAATTGAACTAGATATGGCCGTGTGTTTAGGAAGCACAGTTCTTTTGTTCTGAGCAAGCTCACTGTTTTGGCTCTGTAGAAAACGCAGTATAGTAAAAGACTGCTCTTTTCTCAAAAGCAGAGTGTGTTTCTTGTAAGGCGAGCTAGCGTTTGTTTCCCAGTCCTAAATGGAGTTGAATCACATGCAGTTTTTGGTCCCATGAGCAAGAGTTGTTTTCTGGTAAGGAAAGTCACTATTGCGCTCCCATTCCCCTACACAGTGCAAATAGCACTCGCGTCTGTTCCCAGCAAGTACAGTGTATTGGACTGAAGAGGAGCTACTGTTCTTGTCAGTTTCCTAAGCATAGTTGAACTAGATATGGCCCGTGTGTGTAGGAAGCACAGTTCTTTTGTTCTGAGCAAGCTCACTGTTTGGTCCCTAGGAAACACAGTAGAGTAGAAGAGTGCTCTTTTCTCAAAAGCAGAGTGTGTTTCTTGTAAGGCGAGCTAGCGTTTGTTTCGAGGTCCTAAATGGAGTTGAATCACATGCAGTTTCTGGTCCTACGAGGAAGAGTTGTTTTCTGGTAAGAAGAGTCACTATTGCGCTCCTATTGTCATACACAGGGCAAATAGCACTGGCGTCTATTCCCAGGATGTACAATGTATTGGACTGCAGAGGATCTACTGTCCTTGTCAGTTTCCTAAGGAGAATTGATCTAGATATGGCCCGTGTGTGTAGGAAGCACAGTTCTTTTGTTCTGAGCAACCTCACTGTTCTGACCCCTTAAGAAACACAGTAGAGTAGAAGAGTACCCTTTTCACAAAAGCAGAGTGTGTTTCCTGTAAGGCGAGCTAGCTTATGTTTCCCAGTCCTAAATGGAGTTGAATCACATGCAGTTTTTGGTCCTACGAGCAAGAGTTTTTTTCTGGTAAGGAAAGTCACTATTGTTGTCCCATTGCCATACACAGTGCAATTAGAACTGGCGTCTGTTCCCAGCAAGAACAGTGTATTGGACTGAAGAGGAGCTACTGTTCTTGTCAGTTTCCTAAGCAGAATTGAACTAGATATGGCCCGTGTGTGTAGGAAGCACATTTCTTTTGTTCTGAGCAAGCTCACTATTTTGGCTCTATAGGAAACACAGTAGAGTAGAAGAGTGATCTTTTCTCAAAAGCAGAGTGTGTTTCTTGTAAGGCGAGCTAGCGTTTGTTTCCCAGTCGTAAATGGAATTGAATCACATGCAGTTTCTGGTCCTACGTGCAAGAGTTGTTTTCTGGTAAGAAGAATCACTATTGCGCTCCCATTGTCATACACAGGGCAAATAGCACTGGCGTCTGTTCCCAGCAAGTACAGTGTATGGGACTGAAGAGGATCTACTGTTCTTGTCAGTTTCATAAGCAGAATTGAACTAGATATAACCGTGTGTGTAGGAAGCACATTTCTTTTGTTCTGAGCATGCTCACTCTTTGGACCCCAAAGGAAACACAGTAGAGTAGAAGAGTGATCTTTTCTCAAAGCAGAGTATGTTTCTTGTAAGGCGAGCTAGCATTTGTTTTTCAGTCCTAAATGGAGTTGAATCACATGCAGTTTCTGGTCCTACGAGCAAGAGTTGTTTTCTGGTAAGAAAAGACACTATTGCGCTCCCATTCCCCTACACAGTGCAAATAGCACTGGCGTCTTTTCCCAGCATGTACAATGTATTGGACTCAAGAGGATCTACTGTCCTTGTCAGATTCCTAAGCAGAGTTGAACTAGATATGGCCCGTGTGTGTAGGAAGCACAGTTCTTTTGTTGTGAGCAAGCTCACTGTTCTGGCCCTATAGGAAACACAGTAGAGTAGAAGAGTGCTCTTTTCTCAAAAGCAGAGTGAGTTTATTGTAAGGCGAGCTAGCGTTTGTTTCCCAGTTCTAAATGGAGTTGCATCACATGCAGTTTCTGGTCCTACGAGCAAGAGTTGTTTTCTGGAAAGAAGAGTCACTATTGCGCTCCCATTGCCAAACACAGTACAAATAGCACTCGCGTCTGTTCCCATCACGTACTGTGTATTGGACTGAAGAGGAGCTACTGTTCTTGTCAGTTTCCTAAGCAGAGTTGAACTGATATGGCCCGTTTGTGTAGGAAGCACAGTTCTTTGGTTCTGAGCAAGCTCACTGTTTGGACCCCAAAGGAAACACAGAAGATTAGAAGAGTGCTCTTTTCTCAAAAGCAGAGTGTGTTTCTTGTAAGGCGAGCGAGTGTTTGTTTCCCAGTCCTAAATGGAGTTGAATCACATGCAGTTTCTGGTCCTACGAGCAAGAGTTGTCTTCTGGTAAGAAGAGTCACTATTGCGCTCCCACTGTCATACACATTACAAATAGCACTGGTGTCTGTTCCCAGCATATACAGTGTATTGGACTGAGTAGGATCTACTGTTATTGTCAGTTTCTTAAGCAGAATTGAACTAGATATGGCCGTGTGTAGGAAACACAGTTCTTTTGTTCTGAGCAAGCTCACTGTTTTGGCTCTATAGAAAACACAGTAGAGTAGAAGAGAGCTCTTTTCTCAGAAGCAGAGTGTGTTTCTTGTAAGGTGATCTAGTGTTTGTTTCCCAGTCCAAAATGAAGTTGAATCACATGCAGTTTCTGGTCCTACGAGTAGACCTGTTTTTTGGTAAGAAGAGTCACAATTGCGCTCCCATTGCCATACAAAGTACAAATAGCACTTGCGTCTGTTCCAATCAAGTACAGTGTATTGGACTGAAGAGGAGCTACTGTTCTTGTCAGTTTCCTAAGCAGAGTTGAACTAGATATGGCCCGTGTGTGTAGGAAGCACAGTTATTTTGTTCTGAGCAAGCTCACTGTTCGAACCCCATAGGAAATACAGTAGAGTAGATGTGTGCCCTTTTCTCAAAAGCAGAGCTTGTTTCGTGTAAGGCAAGATAGCGTTTGTTTCCCAGTCCTAAGTGGAGTTGAATCACATGCAGTTTCTGGTCCTAAGAGCCAGAATTGTTTTCTGGTAAGAATAGTCACTATTGAACTGCCATTGCTTTACACAGTGCAAATAGCACTCGCGTATGTTCCCAGCAAGTACAGTGTTTTGGACTGAAGAGGAGTTACTGTTCTTGTCAGTTTACTAAACAGAGTTGAACTAGATATGGCCCGTGTGTGTAGGAGGCACAGTTCTTTTGTTCTGAGCAAGCTCACTGTTCAGATCCCATAGGATACACAGTAGAGTAGAAGAGTGCTCTTTTCTCAAAAGCAGAGTGTGTTTCTTGTAAGGCGAGCTAGCGTTTGTTTTCCAGTCCTAAATGGAGTTGAATCACATGCAGTATCTGGTCCTACGAGCAAGAGTTGTTTTCTGTTAAGAAGAGTCACTATTGCGCTCCCATTGCTGTACACAGTGCAAATAGCACTCGCGAATTTTCCCAGCAAGTACAGTGTATTGGACTGAAGAGGAGCTACTGTTCTAGTTTCCTAAGCAGAATTGAACTAGATATGGCCTGTGTGTGTAGGAAGCACAGTTCTTTTGTTCTGAGCAAGCTCACTGTTCTGGCACTTTAGGAAACACAGAAGAGTAGAAGAGTGCTCTTTTCTCAAAAGCAGAGTGTGTTTCTTGTAATGCGAGCTAGCGTTTGTTTCCCAGTCCTAAATGGAGTTGAATCACATGCAGTTTTTGGTCCTACGAGCAAGAGTTTTTTTCTGGTAAGGAAAGTCACTATTGTTGTCCCATTGCCGTACACAGTACAAATAGCACTGGCGTCTGTTCCCAGCAAGAACAGTGTATTGGACTGAAGAGGAGCTACTGTTCTTGTCAGTTTCCTAAGCAGAATTAAACTAGATATGGCCCGTGTGTGTAGGAAGCACATTTCTTTTGTTCTGAGCAAGCTCACTATTCTGGCTCTATAGGAAACACAGTAGAGTAGAATAGTGATCTTTTCTCAAAAGCAGAGTGTGTTTCTTGTAATGCGAGCTAGCGTTTGTTTCCCAGTCCTAAATGGAGTTGAATCACATGCAGTTTCTGGTCCTATGAGCAAGAGTTGTTTTCTGGTAAGAAGACTCACTATTGCGCTCCCATTGCCATACACAGTGCAAATCGCACTGGTGTCTGTTCCCAGCAAGTACAGTGTATTGGACTGAAGAGTATCTACTGTTCTTGTCAGTTTCCTAAGCAGAGTTGAACTAGATATGGCCCGTGTTTCTTGGAAGCACGGTTCTTTTGTTTGGAGCAAGCTCACTCTTCGGAACCCATAGGAAACACAGTAGAGTAGAAGAGTGCTCTTTTCTCAAAGAAGAGTGTGTTTATTGTAAGGCGAGCTAGTGTTTGGATCCCAGTTCTAAATGGAGTTGAATCACATGCAGTTTCTGGTCCTACGAGCAAGAGTTGTGTTCTGGTAAGAAGAGTCACTATTGCGCTCCCATTATCATACCCAGGGCAAATAGCACTGGCGTCTGTTCCCAGCATGTACAGTGTATTGCACTGAAGAGGAGCTACTGTTCTTGTCAGTTTCCTAAGCAGAGTTGAACTAGATATAGCCCGAGTGTGTAGGAAGCAAGGTTCTTTTGTTCTGAGCAAGCTCACTATTCAGGCCATATTGGAAACACAGTAGAGAAGAAGAGTACCCTTTTCTCAAAGGCAGAGTGTGTTTCTTGTAAGGCGAGCTAGCGTTTGTTTCCCAGTCCTAAATGGAGTTGAATCACATGCAGTTTTTGGTCCTATGAGCTAGAGTTTTTTTCTGGTAAGGAAAGTCACTATTGTTGTCCCATTGCCATACACAGTACAAATAGCACTGGCGTCTGTTCCCAGCAAGAACAGTGTATTGGACTGAAGAGGAGCTACTGTTCTTGTCAGTTTCCTAAGCAGAATTAAACTAAATATGGCCCGTGTGTGTAGGAAGCACATTTCTTTTGTTCTGAGCAAGCTCACTATTCTGGCTCTATAGGAAACACAGGAGAGTAGAAGAGTGATCTTTTCTCAAAAGCAGAGTGTGTTTCTTGTAAGGCGAGCTAGCGTTTGTTTCCCAGTCCTAAATGGAGTTGAATCACATGCAGTTTCTGGTCCTACGAGCAAGAGTTGTTTTCTGGTAAAAAGAGTCACTATTGCGCTCCCATTGTCATACACAGGGCAAATAGCACTGGCGTCTGTTCCCAGCAAGTACAGTGTATGGGACTGAAGAGGATCTACTGTTCTTGTCAGTTTCATAAACAGAATTGAACTAGATATGCCCCGTGTGTGTAGGAAGCACAGTTCTTTTGTTCTGAGCAAGCTCACTGTTCGGACCCGATGGGAAACACAGTAGAGTAGAAGTGTGCCCTTTTCTCAAAAGCAGAGCTTCTTTCGTGTAAGGCACGATAGCGTTAGTTTCCCAGTCCTATGTGGAGTTGAATCACATGCAGTTTCTGGTCCTAAGAGCCAGAATTGTTTTCTGGTAAGAAGAGTCACTATTGCACTCCCATTGCTGTACACAGTGCAAAGAGCACTCGCGTATGTTCCCAGCATGTACAGTGTATTGGACTGAAGAGGAGCTACTGTTCTAGTCAGTTTCCTAAACAGAGTTGAACTAGATATGGCCCGTGTGTGCAGGAAGCACAGTTCTTTTTTTCTGAGCAAGCTCACTGTTCTGGCACTATAGGAAACACAGTAGAGTAGAAGAGTGCTCTTTTCTCAAAAGCAGACTGTGTTTCTTGTAAGGCGAGCTGGTGTTTGTTTCCCAGTCATAAATAAGTTGAATCACATGCAGTTTCTGGTCGTACGAGCAAGAGTTGTTTTCTGGTAAAAAGAGTCACTATTGTGCTCCCATTGCCATACACAGTGCAAATACCACTGGCATCTGTTCCCAGCATGTACAGTGTATTGGACTGAAGATTATCTACTGTTCTTGTCAGTTTACTAAACAGAATTGACTAGATATGGCCGTGTGTGTAGGAAGCACAGTTCTTTTGTTCTGAGCAAGCTCACTGTTCTGGTCCTATAGGAAACACAGTAGAGTAGAAGAGTGCTCTTTTCTCAAAAGCAGAGTGTGTTTCTTGTAAGGCGAGCTAGCGTTTGTTTCCCAGTCCTAAATGGAGTTGAATCACATGCAGTTTTTGGTCCTATGAGCAAGAGTTTTTTTTTGGTAAGGAAAGTCACTATTGAGCTCCCATTGCCATACACAGTGCAAATAGCACTCGCGTCTGTTCCCAGGAAGTACAGTGTATTGGACTGAAGAGGAGCTACTGTTCTTGTTAGTTTCCTGAGCAGAGTTGAACTAGATATGGCCATGTGTGTGTAGGAAGCACAGTTCTTTTGTTCTGAGCAAGATCACTGTTCGGACCACTTACGAAACACAGTAGAGTAGAAGTGTGCTCTTTTCTCAAAAGCAGAGTGTGTTTCTTGTAAAGAGAGCTAGCGTTTGTTTCCCAGTCCTAAATGGACTTGAATGACATGCAGTTTCTGTTCCTACAAGCAAGAGTTGTTTTCTGGTAAGAAGAGTCACTATTGTACTCCCATTGCTGTACACAGTGCAAATAGCACTCGCGTCTGTTCCCAGCAAGTACAGGGTGTTGGACTGAAGAGGAGCTACTGTTCTACTCAGTTTCCTAAGCAGAGTTGAACTAGATATGGCCCGTGTGTGTCGGAAGCACAGTTCTTTTGTTCTGAGCAAGCTCACTGTTCTGGCCACATAGGAAACATCTAGCTCGCCTTATAAGAAACACACTCTACTTTTGAGAAAAGAGCACTCTTCTACTCTACTGTGTTTCCTATGGGGTCCGAATAGTGAGCTTGCTCAGAACAAAAGAACTGTGCTTCCTACACACACAGGGGCCTTATCTAGTTCAACTCTGCTTAGGAAACTGACAAGAATGGTAGCTTCTCTTCAGTCCAATACACTGTACTAGCTGGGAACACACGCGAGTGCTATTTCCACTGTGTATGCTAATAGGAGCACAATAGTGACTCTTCTTATCAGAAAACACCTCTTGCTGGTAGGACCAGAAACTGCATGGGATTCAACTCCATTTCTGACTAGGAAACAAATGCTAGCTCGCCTTACAAGAAACACACTCTGCTTTTGATAAATGATCACTCTTCTACTCTACAGTGTTTCCTATAGGGCCAAAACAGTTAGCTTGCTTAGAACAAAAGAACTGTGCTTCCTACACACACGGGCCATATCTAGTTCAATTCTGCTTAGGAAAACGAAAAGAACAGTAGATCCTCTTCAGTTCAATACACTGTACTTGCTGGGAACAGACGCCAGTGCTATTTGCCCTGTGTATGACAATGGGAGCGCAATAGTGACTCTTCTTACCAGAAAACAACTCTTGCTCATAGGACCAAAAACTGCATGTGATTCAACTCCATTTAGGACTTGGAAACAAATGCTAGCTTGACTTACAAGAAACACACTCTGCTTTTGAGAAAAGAGCAGTCTTCTACTCTACTGTGTTTCCTATGGGTTCTGAACAGTGACCTTGCTCAGAACAAAAGAACTGTGCTTCCTACACACACGGGCCATATCTAGTTCAACTCTGCTTAGGAAACTGACAAGAAAGGTAGATCCTCTTCAGTCCAATACACTTTACTTGCTGGGATTAGACGCCAGTGCTATTTGCCCTGTGTATGACAATGGGAGCGCAATAGTGACTCTTCTTACCAGAAAACAACTCTTGCTGGTAGGACCAGAAACTGCATGTGATTCAACTCCATTTAGGACTTGGAAACAAACGCTAGCTCAACTTACAAGAAACACACTCTGCTTTTGAGAAAAGAGCACTCTTCTACTCTACTGTGTTTCCTATAGGGCAAGAACAGTGAGTTTGCTCAGAACAAAAGAACTGTGCTTCCTACAAATACGGCCATATCTAGTTCAATTCTGCTTAGGAAACTGACAAGAACAGTAGATCCTCTTCAGTCCAATACACTGTACTTGCTGGGAACAGACGCGAGTGCTATTTGCACTGTGTATGGCAATGGGAAAGCAATAGTGACTTTCCTTACCAGAAAAAAACTCTTGTTCGTAGGACCAAAAACTGCATGTGATTCAACTCCATTTAGGACTGGGAAACAAACGCTAGCTTGCCTTACAAGAAACACACTCTGCATTTGAGAAAAGAGCTCTCTTCTACTCTAATGTGTTTGCTATAGGGCCAGAACAGTGAGCTTGCTCAGAACAAAAGAACTGTGTTTCCTACACACATGGGCCATATCTAGTTCAACTCTGCTTAGGAAACTGACAAGAACAGTAGCTCCTCTTCAGTCCAATACACTGTACTTGCTGGGAACAGACGCGAGTGCTATTTGTACTGTGTATGGCAATGGGAGCACAATAGTGACTTTCCTTACCAAAAAAAAACTCTTGCTCGGAGGACCAAAAACTGCATATGATTCAACTCCAGTTAGGACTGGGAAACAAACGCTAGCTCGCCTTACAAGAAACACTCTCTGCTTTTGAGAAAAGAGCACTCTTCTACTCGACTGTGTTTCCTATGGGGTCCGAACAGTGAGCTTGCTCAGAACAAAAGAACTGTGCTTCCTACACACACGGGCCTTATCTAGTTCAAATCTGCTTAGGAAACTGACAAGAACAGTAGCTCCACTTCAGTCCAATACGCTGGACATGCTGGGAACAGACGCCAGTGCTATTTGCCCTGTGTATGACAATGGGAGCGCAATAGTGACTCTTCTTACCAGAAAACAACTCTTGCTCGTAGAACAAGAAACTGCATGTGATTCAACTCCATTTAGGACAGGGAACCAAACGCTAGCTCGCCTTACAAGAAACATACTCTGCTTTTGAGAAAAGAGCTCTCTTCTACTCTACTGTGTTTTCTATAGGGCCAGAACAGTGAGCTTACTCAGAACAAAAGAACTGTGCTTCCTACACACAGGGTCCATATCTAGTTCAACTATGCGTAGGAAACTGACATGAAGAGTAGCTCCGCTTCAGTCCAATACACTGTACATGCTGGGAACAGATGCCAGTGCTATTTGCCCTGTGTATGACAATGTGAGCTGAATAGTGACTCTTCTTAGCAGAAAACAACTCTTACTCATAGGACAAGAAACTGCATGTGATTCATCTCCATTTAGGTTTGGAAATAAATGCTAGCTCGCCTTACAAGAAACACACTCTGCTTTTGAGAAAAGAGCAGTCTTCTACTCTACTGTGTTTCCTATTGGGTCCGAACAGTGAGCTTTCTCAGAACAAAAGAACTGTGATTCCTACACACATGGGCCATATCTAGTTCAACTCTGCTTAGGAAACTGACAAGAACAGTAGCTCTGCTTCAGTCCAATACACTGTACTTGTTGGGAACAGACGCAAGTGCTATTTGCACTGTGTATGGCAATGGGAGCACAATAGTGACTCTTTTTACCAGAAAACAACTCTTGCTCGTAGGACAAGAAACTGCATGTGATTCAACTCCATTTAGGGTTGGGAAACAAACGCTAGCTCGCCTTACAAGAAACACACTCTGCTTTTGAGAAAAGAGCACTCTTCTACTCTACTGTGTATCCTATGGGATCCGAACAGTGAGCTTGCTCAGAACAAAAGAACTGTGCTTCCTACACACACAGCCATATCTAGTTCAATTCTGCTTAGGAAACTGACAAGAACAGTAGATCCTCTTCAGTCCAATACACTGTACATGCTGTGAACATACGCCAGTGCTATTTGCCCTCTGTATGACAATGGGAGCGCAATAGTGACTCTTCTTACCAGAAAACAACTCTTGCTCGTTGGACAAGAAACTGCATGGGATTCAACTCCATTTACGAATGGGAAACAAACGCTAGCTCGCCTTACAAGAAACACACTCTGCTTTTGAGAAAAGAGCACTCTTCTACTCTACTGTGTATCCTATGGGATCTGAACAGTGAGCTTGCTCAGAACAAAAGAACTGTGCTTCCTACACACACGGGCCATATCTAGTTCAACTCTACTTAGGAAACTGACAAGAACAGTAGCTCCTCTTCAGTCCATACACTGTACTTGCTTGGAACAGACGTGAGTGCTATTTGCACTGTGTATGGCATTGGGAGTGCAATAGTGACTTTCCTTACCAGAAAACAACTCTTGCTTGTAGGACCAAAAACAGGATGTGATTCAACTCCATTTAGGACAGGGAAACAAACGCTAGCTTGCCATACAAGAAACACACTCTGCTTTTGAGAAAAGAGCACTCTTCTACTCTACTGTGTTTCCAATGGGGTCCGAACAGTGAGCTTGCTCAGAACAAAAGAACTGTGCTTCCTACACACAGGGGCTATATCTAGATCAACTATGCTTAGGAAACTGACATGAAGAGTATCTCCTCTTTAGTCCAATACACTGTACTTGCTGGGAACACACGCCAGTGCTATTTGCACTGTGTATGGCGGTGGGAGAGCAATAGTTACTTTCCTTACCAGAAAAAAACTCTTGCTCATAGGACGAAAAACTGCATGTGATTCAACTACATTTAGGACTGGGAAACAAACGCTAGCTTGCCTTACAAGAAACACACTCTGCTTTTGAGACAAGAGCACTCTTCTATTCTATAGTGTTTCCTATAGGGCCAGAAAATTGAGCTTGCTCAGAAAAAAAGAACTGTGCTTCCTACACACACGGCCATATCTAGTTCAATTCTGCTTAGGAAACTGACAAGAACAGTAGATCCTCTTCAGTCCAATACACTGTACTTGCTTGGAACAGACGCCAGTGCAATTTGCCCTGTGTATGACAATGGGAGCGCAATAGTGACTCTTCTTACCAGAAAACAACTCTTGCTCGTAGGACAAGAAACTGCATGGGATTCAACTCCATTAAGGACTGGGAAACAAACCCTAGCTCCCTTTACAAGAAACACACTCTGCTTTTGAGAAAAGAGCACTCTTCTACTCTACTGTGTATCCTATGGGATCTGAACAGTGAGCTTGCTCAGAACAAAAGAACTATGGTTCCTAAACAAACGGGCCATGTCTAGTTCAACTCTACTTAGGAAACTGACAAGAACAGTAGCTCCTCTTCAGTCCATACACTGTACTTGCTTGGAACAGAAGTGAGTGCTATTTGCACTGTGTTGGCAATGGGAGTTCAATAGTGACTTTCCTTACCAGAAAACAACTCTTGCTCGTAGGACCAAAAACAGGATGTGATTCAACTCCATTTAGGACAGGGAAACAAACGCTAGCTTGCCATACGAGAAACACACTCTGCTTTTGAGAAAAGAGCACTCTTCTACTCTACTGTGTTTCCTATGGGGTCCGAACAGTGACCTTGCTCAGAACAAAAGAACTGTGCTTCCTACCAACACGGGCCATATATAGTTCAACTCTGCTTAGTAAACTGACAAGAAAGGTAGATCCTCTTCAGTCCAATACACTGTACTTGCTGGGATTACACGCCAGTGCTATTTGCCTTGTGTTGACAATGGGAGCGCAATAGTGACTCTTCTTACCAGAAAACAACTCTTGCTCGTAGGACAAGAAACTG
The DNA here is from genome assembly GCF_949786415.1 of Peromyscus eremicus. Lineage (NCBI taxonomy): Eukaryota > Metazoa > Chordata > Mammalia > Rodentia > Cricetidae > Peromyscus > Peromyscus eremicus. The sequence goes on from NW_026735976.1 coordinate 76,560, forward strand.
CATGTGATTCAACTCCATTTAGACTGGGAAACAAATGCTAGCTCACCTTACAAGAAACGCAGTCTGCTTTGGAGAAAAGAGCACTCTTCTACTCTCCTGTGTTTCCTATGGAATCCGAACAGTGAGCTTGCTCAGAATAAAAGAACTGTGCTTAGTACACACACAGGCCATATCTAGTTCAACTGTGCTTAGGAACCTGACAAGAACAGTACTCCTCTTCAGTCCAATACACTGTACTTGCTGGGAACAGACGCGAGTGCTATTTGCACTGTGTATGGCAATGGGAGCACAATAGTGACTCTTCTTACCAGAAAACATTTCTTGCTCATAGGACAAGAAACTGCATGTGATTCAACTCCATTTAGGGTTGGGAAACAAACACTAGCTCGCCTTACAAGAAACACACTCTGCTTTTGAGAAAAGAGCACGCTTCTACTCTTGTGTATCCTATGGGATCCGAACAGTGAGCTTGCTCAGAACAAAAGAACTGTGCTTCCTACACACACGGCCATATCTAGTTCAATTCTGCTTAGGAAACTGACAAAAATAGTAGATCCTCTTCAGTCCAATACATTGTACATGCTGTGAACAGACTCCAGTGCTATTTGCCCTGTGTATGACAATGGGAGAGCAATAGTGACTCTTCTTACCAGAAAACAACTCTTGTTCATTGGACAAGAAACTGCATGGGATTCAACTCCATTTACGACTGGGAAACAAACACTAGCTCGCCTTACAAGAAACACACTCTGCTTTTGAAAAAAGAGCACTCTTCTACTCTACTGTGTATCCTATGGGATCTGAACAGTGAGCTTGCTCAGAACAAAAGAACTGTGCTTCCTACACACACGGGCCATATCTAGTTCAACTCTACTTAGGAAACTGACAAGAACAGTAGCTCCTCTTCAGTCCATACACTGTACTTGCTGGGAACAGACGCGAGTGCTATTAGCACTGTGTATGGCAATGGGAAAGCAATAGTGACTTTCCTTACCAGAAAAAAACTCTTGTTCGTAGGACCAAAAACTGCATGTGATTCAACTCCATTTAGGACTGGGAAACAAATGCTAGCTCGCCTTACAAGAAACATACTCTGCTTTTGAGAAAAGAGCACTCTTCTACTCTACAGTGTTTCCAATGGGGTCCGAACAGTGAGCTTGCTCAGAACAAAAGAACTGTGCTTCCTACACACAGGGGCTATATCTAGTTCAACTATGCTTAGGAAACTGACATGAAGAGTAGCTCCGCTTCAGTCCAATACACTGTACTTGCTGGGAACAGACGCCAGTGCTATTTGCCCTGTGTATGACAATGGGAGCGCAATAGTGACTCTTCTTACCAGAAAACAACTCTTGCTCGTAGGACCAGAAACTGCATGTGATTCAACTCCATTTAGGAATGGGAAACAAACGCTAGGTCGCCTTGCAAGAAACACACTCTGCTGTTGAGAAAAGAGCACTCTTCTACTCGACTGTGTTTCCTATGGGGTCCGAACAGTGAGCTTGCTCAGAACAAAAAAACTGTAATTCCTACACACACGGGCCATATCTAGTTCAACTCTACTTTGGAAACTGACAAGAGCAGTAGCTCCTCTTCAGTCCAATACACTGTACTTGCTGGGAACAGACGCAAATGCTATTTGCACTGTGTATGGCAATGGGAGCGCAATAGTGACTCTTCTTACCAGAAAACAACTCTTGCTCGTAGGACCAGAAACTGCATGTGATTCAACTCCATTTAGGAATGGGAAACAAACGCTATGTCGCCTTGCAAGAAACACACTCTGCTTTTGAGAAAAGAGCACTCTTCTACTCTAATGTGTTTTCTATGGGGTCTGAATTTGAGCTTGCTCAGAAAAAAAGAACTGTGCTTCCTACACACACGGGCCATATCTAGTTCAACTCTGCTTATGAAACTGACAAGAACAGTAGCTCCTCTTCAGTCCATACACTGTACTTGCTTGGAACAGACGTGAGTGCTATTTGCACTGTGTATGGCAATGGGAGTGCAATAGTGACTTTCCTTACCAGAAAACAACTCTTGCTCATAGGACCAAAAACAGGATGTGATTCAACTCCATTTAGGACAGGGAAATAAACGCTTGCTTGCCATACAAGAAACACACTCTGCTTTTGAGAAAAGAGCACTCTTCTACTCTGCTGTGTTTCCTATGGGGTCCGAACAGTGAGTTTGCTCAGAACAAAAGAACTGTGCTTCCTACACACACGGGCCATATATAGTTCAACTCTGCTTAGGAAACTGACAAGAAAGGTAGATCCTATTCAGTCCAATACACTGTACTTGCTGGGATTAGACGCCAGTGCTATTTGCCTTGTGTATGACAATGGGAGCACAATAGTGACTCTTCTTACCAGAAAACAACTCTTGCTGGTAGGACCAGAAACTGCATGTGATTCAACTCCATTTAGGACTTGGAAACAAACGCTAGCTCAACTTACAAGAAACACACTCTGCTTTTGAGAAAAGAGCACTCTTCTACACTACTGTGTTTCCTATAGGGCCAGAAGAGTGAGTTTGCTCATAACAAAAGAACTGTGCTTCCTACAAATACGGCCATATCTAGTTCAATTCTGCTTAGGAAACTGACAAGAACAGTAGATCCTTTTCAGTCCAATACACTGTACTTGCTGGGAACAGACGCGAGTGCTATTAGCACTGTGTATGGCAATGGGAAAGCAATAGTGACTTTCCTTACCAGAAAAAAACACTTGTTCGTAGGACCAAAAACTGTATGTGATTCAACTCCATTTAGGACTGGGAAACAAATGCTAGCTCACCTTACAAGAAACATACTCTGCTTTTGAGAAAAGAGCACTCTTCTACTCTACTGTGTTTCCAATGGGGTCCGAACAGTGAGCTTGCTCAGAACAAAAGAACTGTGCTTCCTACACACAGGGGCTATATCTAGTTCAACTATGCTTAGGAAACTGACATGAAGAGTAGCTCCGCTTCAGTCCAATACACTGTACTTGCTGGGAACAGATGCCAGTGCTATTTGCCCTGTGTATGACAATGGGAGCGCAATAGTGACTCTTCTTACCAGAAAACAACTCTTGCTCGTAGGACCAGAAACTGCATGTGATTCAACTCCATTTAGGAATGGGAAACAAACGCTAGGTCGCCTTGCAAGAATCACACTCTGCTTTTGAGAAAAGAGCACTCTTCTACTCGACTGTGTTTCCTATGGAGTCCGAACAGTGAGCTTGCTCAGAACAAAAAAACTGTGATTCCTACACACACGGGCCATATCTAGTTCAACTCTACTTTGGAAACTGACAAGAGCAGTAGCTCCTCTTCAGTCCAATACACTGTACTTGCTGGGAACAGACGCAAGTGCTATTTGCACTGTGTATGGCAATGGGAGCGCAATAGTGACTCTTCTTACCAGAAAACAACTCTTGCTCGTAGGACCAGAAACTGCATGTGATTCATCTCCATTTAGGATTGGGAAACAAACACTAGCTCGCCTTACAAGAAACACACTCTGCTTTTGAGAAAAGAGCACTCTTCTACTCTAATGTGTTTTCTATGGGGTCTGAATTTGAGCTTGCTCAGAAAAAAAGAACTGTGATTCCTACACACACGGGCCATATCTAGTTCAACTCTGCTTATGAAACTGACAAGAACTTTAGCTCCTCTTCAGTCCATTACACTGTACTTGCTGGGTACAGACGCGAAGTGCTATTTGCACTGTGTATGGCAATAGGAGCGCAATAGTGACTCTTCTTTTCAGAAAACAACTCTTGCTCATAGGACCAGAAACTGCATGGGATTCAACTCCATTTCTGATTGGGAAACAAATGCTAGCTCTCCTTACAAGAAACACACTCTGCTTTTGAAAAAACAGGACTCTTAAACTTTACTGTGTTTCCTATGGGGTCCGAAGAGTGAGCTTGCTCAGAACAAAAGAACTGTGATTCCTACACACACGGCCATATCTAGTTCAACTCTGCTTAGGAAACTGACAAGAACAGTAGCTCCTCTTCAGTCCAATACACTGTACTTGCTGGGAACACACGCCAGTGCTATTTGTACTGTGTATGATGGTGGGAGAGCAATAGTTACTTTCCTTACCAGAAAAAAACTCTTGCTCATAGGACGAAAAACTGCATGTGATTCAACTACATTTAGGACTGGGAAACAAACGCTAGCTTGCCTTACAAGAAACACACTCTGCTTTTGAGACAAGAGCACTCTTCTATTATATTGTGTTTCCTATAGGGCCAGAACATTGAGCTTGCTCAGAAAAAAAGAACTGTGCTTCCTACACACGGCCATATCTAGTTCAATTCTGCTTAGGAAACTGACAAGAACAGTAGATCCTCTTCAGTCCAATAAACTGTACATGCTGTGAACAGACGCCAGTGCAATTTGCCCTGTGTATGAAAATGGGAGCGCAATAGTGACTCTTCTTACCAGAAAACAACTCTTGCTCGTAGGACAAGAAACTGCATGGGATTCAACTCCATTTAGGACTGGGAAACAAATGCTAGCTCGCCTTACAAGAAACACAGTCTGCTTTTGAGAAAAGAGCACTCTTATACTCTACTGTGTATCCTATGGGATCTGAACAGTGAGCTTGCTCAGAACAAAAGAACTATGCTTCCTACACAAACGGGCCATGTCTAGTTCAACTCTACTTAGGAAACTTGACAAGAACAGTAGCTCCTCTTCAGTCCATACACTGTACTTGCTGGGAACAGACGCAAGTGCTATTGCACTGAGTATGGCAATGGGAGTGCAATAGTGAATTTCCTTACCAGAAAACAACTCTTGCTCGTAGGACCAAAAACAGGATGTGATTCAACTCCATTTAGGACAGGGAAACAAACGCTAGCTTGCCATACAAGAAACACACTCTGCTTTTGAGAAAAGAGCACTCTTCTACTCTACTGTGTTTCCTATGGGGTCCGAACAGTGAGTTTGCTCAGAACAAAAGAACTGTGCTTCCTACCTACACGGGCCATATATAGTTCAACTCTGCTTAGGAAACTGACAAGAAAGGTAGATCCTCTTCAGTCCAATACACTGTACTTGCTGGGATTACACGCCAGTGCTATTTGCCTTGTGTATGACAATGGGAGCACAACAGTGACTCTTCTTACCAGAAAACAACTCTTGCTGGTAGGACCAGAAACTGCATGTGATTCAACTCCATTTAGGACTTGGAAACAAACGCTAGCTCAACTTACAAGAAACACACTCTGCTTTTGAGAAATGAGCACTCTTCTACTCTACTGTGTTTCCTATAGGGCCAGAACAGTGAGTTTGCTCATAACAAAAGAACTGTGCTTCCTACAAATACGGCCATATCTAGTTCAATTCTGCTTAGCAAACTGACAAGAACTGTAGATCCTCTTCAGTCCAATACACTGTACTTGCTGTGAACAGACGCGAGTGCTATTTGCACTGTGTATGGCAATGGGAAAGCAATAGTTACTTTCCTTACCAGAAAAAAACTCTTGTTCCTGGGACCAAAAACTGCATGTGATTCAACTCCATTTCGGACTGGGAAACAAACGCTAGCTCCCCTTACAAGAAACATACTCTGCTTTTGAGAAAAGAGCACTCTTCTACTCTACTGTGTTTCCAATGGGGTCCGAACAGTGAGCTTGCTCAGAACAAAAGAACTGTGCTTCCTACACACAGGGGCTATATCTAGTTCAACTATGCTTAGGAAACTGACATGAAGAGTAGCTCCGCTTCAGTCCAATACACTGTACTTGCTGGAAACAGACGCCAGTGCTATTTGCCCTGTGTATGACAATGGGAGCGCAATAGTGACTCTTCTTACCAGAAAACAACTCTTGCTCGTAGGACCAGAAACTGCATGTGATTCAAATCCATTTAGGAATGGGAAACAAACGCTAGGTCGCCTTGCAAAAAACACACTCTGCTTTTGATAAAAGAGCACTCTTCTACTCGACTGTGTTTCCTATGGGGTCCGAACAGTGAGCTTGCTCAGAACAAAAAAACTGTGATTCCTACACACACGGGCCATATCTAGTTCAACTCTACTTTGGAAACTGACAAGAACAGTAGCTCCTCTTCAGTCCAATACACTGTACTTGCTGGGAACAGACGCAAGTGCTATTTGCACTGTGTATGGCAATGGGAGCGCAATAGTGACTCTTCTTACCAGAAAACAACTCTTGCTCGTAGGACCAGAAACTGCATGTGATTCATCTCCATTTACGATTGGGAAACAAATGCTAGCTCGCCTTACAAGAAACACACTCTGCTTTTGAGAAAAGACCCCTCTTCTCTACTGTGTTTCCTATGTGGTCCGAACAGTGAGCTTGCTCAGAACAAAAGAACTGTGCTTCCTACACACAGGGGCCATATCTAATTCAATTCTGCTTATGAAACTGACAAGAACTGTAGCTCCTCTTCAGTCCAATACACTGTACTTGCTGGGTACAGACGCGAGTGCTATTTGCACTGTGTATGGCAATAGGAGTGCAATAGTGACTCTTCTTTTCAGAAAACAACTCTTGCTCATAGGACCAGAAACTGCATGGGATTCAACTCCATTTCTGATTGGGAAACAAATGCTAGCTCTCCTTACAAGAAACACACTCTACTTTTGAAAAAACAGGACTCTTCTACTTTAGTGTGTTTCCTATGGGTTCCGAAGAGTGAGCTTGCTCAGAACAAAAGAACTGTGATTCCTACACACACGGCCATATCTAGTTCAACTCTACTTAGGAAACTGACAAGAACGGTAGCTCCTCTTCAGTCCAATACACTGTACTTGCTGGGAACACACGCCAGTGCTATTTGCACTGTGTATGGTGGTGGGAGAGCAATAGTGACTTTCCTTACCAGAAAACAACTCTTGCTCATAGGACCAAAAACAAGATGTATTTCAACTCCATTTAGGACAGGGAAACAAACACTAGCTTGACTTACAAGAAACACAATCTGCTTTTGTGAAAAGAGCACTCTTCTACTCTACTGTGTTTCCTATGGGGTCAGAACAGTGAGCTTGCTCAGAGCAAAAGAACTGTGCTTCCTACACACACAGGCCATATATAGTTCAACTCTGCTTAGGAAACTGACAAGAGAGGTAGATCCTTTTCAGTCCAATACACTGTACTTGCTGGGATAGACGCCAGTGCTATTTGCCTTGTGTATGACAATGGGAGCACAATAGTGACTCTTCTTACCAGAAAACAACTCTTGCTTCTAGGACCAGAAACTGCATGTGATTCAACTCCATTTAGGACTTGGAAACAAACGCTAGCTCAACTTACAAGGAACACACTTTGCTTTTGAGAAAAGAGCACTCTTCTACTCTACTGTGTTTCCTATAGGGCCAGAACAGTGAGTTTGCTCAGAAAAAAAGAACTGTGCTTCCTACAAATACCGCCTTATCTAGTTCAATTCTCCTTAGGAAAGTGACAAGAACAGCAGGTCCTCTTCAGTCCAATAAACTGTACATGCTGGGAACAGACGCCAGTGCTATTTGCCCTGTGTATGACAATGGGAGCGCAATAGTGACTCTTCTTACCAGAAAACAACTCTTGCTCGTAGGACAGGAAACTGCATGTGATTCAACTCCATTTAGGACTGGGAAACAAATGCTAGCTCGCCTTACAAGAAACACACTCTGCTTTGCAGAAAAGAGCACTCTTCTTCTCTACTGTGTATCCTATGGAATCCGAACAGTGAGCTTGCTCAGAATAAAAGAACTGTGCTTCCTATTCACATGGGCCATATCTAGTTCAACTCTGCTTAGGAAACTGACAAGAACAGTAGCTCCGCTTCAGTCCAATACGCTGTACTTGCTGGGAACAGACGCGAGTGCTATTTGCACTGTGTATGGCAATGGGAGCACAATAGTGACTCTTCTTAACAGAAAAAAACTCTTGCTCGTAGGACAAGAAACTGCATGTGATTCAACTCCATTTAGGACTGGGTAACAAACGCTACCTCGCCTTACAAGGAACACACTCTGCTTTTGAGAAAAGAGCACTCTTCTACTCTAATGTGTATCCTATGGGATCTGAACAGTGAGCTTGCTCAGGACAAAAGAACTGTGCTTCCTATACACGTGGGCCATATCTAGTTCAACTCTGCTTAGGAAACTGACAAGAACAGTAGCTCCGCTTCAGTCCAATACACTGTACTTGCTGGGAACAGACGCGAGTGCTATTTGCACTGTGTATGGCAATGGGAGCACAATAGACACTTTCCTTACCAGAAAACAACTCTTGCTCGTAGGACCAAAAACTGCATGTAATTCAATTCCATTTAGGACTGGGAAACAAACGCTAGCTCACCTTACAAGAAACCCACTCTGCTTTTGAGAAAAGAGGACTCTTCTACTCTACTGTGTTTCCTATAAGGCCAGAAAAGTGAGTTTGCTCAGAAAAAAGAACTGTGCTTCCTACAAATACCGCCTTATCTAGTTCAATTCTGCTTAGGAAAGTGACAAGAACAGTAGGTCCTCTTCAGTCCAATACACTGTACATGCTGGGAACAGACGCCAGTGTTATTTGCCCTGTGTATGACAATGGGAGCACAATAGTGACTCTTCTTACCAGAAAACAACTCTTGCTCGTAGGACAGGAAACTGCATGTGATTCAACTCCATTTAGGACTGGGAAACAAATGCTAGCTCGCCTTACAAGAAACACACTCTGCTTTGCAGAAAAGAGCACTCTTCTTCTCTACTGTGTATCCTATGGAATCCGAACAGTGAGCTTGCTCAGAATAAAAGAACTGTGCTTCCTATTCACATGGGCCATATCTAGTTCAACTCTGCTTAGGAAACTGACAAGAACAGTAGCTCCGCTTCAGTCCAATACACTGTACTTGCTGGGAACAGACGCGAGTGCTATTTGCACTGTGTATGGCAATTTGAGCACAATAGTGACTCTTCTTAACAGAAAACAACTCTTGCTCGTAGGACAAGAAACTGCATGTGATTCAACTCCATTTAGGACTGGGTAACAAACGCTACCTCGCCTTACAAGGAACACACTCTGCATTTGAGAAAAGAGCACTCTTCTACTCTAATGTGTATCCTATGGGATCTGAACAGTGAGCTTGCTCAGGACAAAAGAACTGTGCTTTCTATACACGTGGGCCATATCTAGTTCAACTCTGCTTAGGAAACTGACAAGAACAGTAGCTCCGCTTCAGTCCAATACACTGTACTTGCTGGGAACAGACGCGAATGCTATTTGCACTGTGTATGGCAATGGGAGCACAATAGTGACTTTGATTACGAGAAAACAACTCTTGCTCGTAGGACCAAAAACTGCATGTGATTCAACTCCATTTAGGACTGGGAAACAAATGCTAGCTCGCCTTACAAGAAACACACTCTGCTTTTGAGAAATGATCACTCTTCTACTCAATTGTGTTTCCTATAGGGCCAAAACAGTTAGCTTGCTCAGAACAAAAGAACTGTGCTTCCTACACACACGGGCCATATCTAGTTCAATTCTGCTTAGGAAACTGACAAGAACAGTAGATCCTCTTCAGTCCAATACACTGTACTTGCTGGGAACAGACGCCAGTGCTATTTGCCCTAGTACCACAATGGGAGCGCAATAGTGACTCTTCTCACCAGAAAACAACTCTTGCTCGTAGGACCAGAAACTGCATGTGATTCAACTCCATTTAGGACTGGGAAACAAACGCTAGCTCGCCTTACAAGAAACACACTCTTCTTTTGAGAAAAGAGTACACTTCTACTCTAATGTCTTTCCTATAAGGCCAGAACAGTGAGCATTCTCAGAACAAAAGAACTGTGCTTCCTACACACATGGGCCATATCTAGTTCAACTCTGCTTAGGAAACTGACAAGAACAGTAGCTCCGCTTTAGTCCAATACACTGTACTTGCTGGGAACAGACGCGAATGATATTTGCACTGTGTATGTCAATGGGAGAGCAATAGTGACTTTCCTTACCAGAAAACAACTTTTGCTCGTAGGACAAGAAACTGCATGTGATTCAACTCCATTTAGGACTGGGAAACAAACGCTAGCTCGCCTTACAAGAAACACACTCTGCTTTTGACAAAAGAGCACTCTTCTACTCTACTGAGTTTCCTATGGGGTCCGAACAGTGAGCTTGCTCAGAACAAAAGAACTGTGCTTCCTACACACAGGGGCCATATCTAGTTCAACTATGCTTAGGAAACTGACATGAACAGTAGCTCCGCTTCAGTCCAATACTCTGTACTTGCTGGGAACAGACGCCAGTGCTATTTGCCCTGTGTATGACAATGGGAGCGCAATAGTGACTTTTCTTACCAGAAAACAACTCTTGCTTGTAGTACAAGAAACTTCATGTGATTCAACTCCAAATAAGACTGGGAAACAAATGCTAGCTCGACTTACAAGAAACACACTCTGCTTTTGAGAAAAGAGCATTCTTCTACTCTACTGTGTTTCCTATGGGATCCGAACAGTGAGCTTGATCAGAACAAAAGAACTGTGCTTCCTACACACACGGGCCATATCTAGTTCAACTCTGCTTAGGAAACTGACAAGAACAGTTTCTCCTCTTCAGTCCAACTCACTGTACTTGCAAGGAACAGACGCGATGCTATTTGTACTGTGTATGCGAATGGGAGCGCAATAGTGACTTTCCTTACCAGAAAACAACTCTTGCTCGTAGAACCAAAAACTGCATGTGATTCAACTCCATTTAGGACTAGGAAACAAACGCTAGCTCACCTTACAAGAAACACACTCTGCTTTTGAGAAAAGAGGACTCTTCTACTCTACTTTGTTTCCTATAGGGCCAGAACAGTGAGTTTGCTCAGAACAAAAGAACTGTGCTTTCTACAAATACCGCCTTATCTAGTTCAATTCTGCTTAGAAAACTGAGAGGAACAGTAGATCGCTTCAGTCCAATACACTGTACATGCTGGGAAACGACGCCAGAGCTATTTTCCCTATGTATGATAATGGGAGCGCAATAGGGACTCTTCTTAACAGAAAACTACTCTTGCTCGTAGGACAAGAAACTGCATGTGATTCAACTCCATTTAGGACTGGGAAACAAACGCTAGCTCGCCTTACAAGAAACACACTCTGCTTTTTCGAAAACATCACTCTTCTACTCTACTTTGTTTCCTATAGGGCCAGAACAGTGAGCTTGCTCAGAACAAAGAACTGTGCTTCCTACACACACGGTCATATCTAGTTCAATTCTGCTTAGGAAACTGACAAGAACAGTAGATCCTCTTCAGTCCAATACACTGTACATGCTGGGAACAGACGCAAGTGCTATTTGCCCTGTGTATGACAATGGGAGCACAATAGTGACTCTTCTTACCAGAAAAGAACTTTTGCTGGTAGGACCAGAAACTGCATGTGATTCAACTCCATTTAGGACAGGGAAACAAATGCTAGCTTGCCTTACAAGAAACACACTCTGCTTTTGAGAAGAGAGCACTCTTCTACTCTACTGTGTTTCCTATGGGGTCCGAACAGTGAGCTTGCTCAGAACAAAAGAGCTGTGATTCCTACACACACGGGCCATATCTAGTTCAACTCTCCTTAGGAAACTGACAAGAAAGGTAGATCCTCTTCAGTCCAATACACTGTACTTGCTGGGATTAGACGCCAGTGCTACTTGCCTTGTGTATGACAATGGGAGCACAATAGTGACTCTTCTTACCAGAAAAGAACTTTTGCTGGTAGGACCAGAAACTGCATGTGATTCAACTCCATTTAGGACTGGGAAACAAACGCTAGCTCGCCTTACAAGAAACACACTCTGCTTTTGAGAAAAGAGCACTCTTCTACTCTACTGTGTTTCCTATAGGGCCGGAACAGTGATCATTCTCAGAACAAAAGAACTGTGCTTCCTACACACACGGGCCATATCTAGTTCAACTCTGCTTAGGAAACTGACATGAACAGTAGCTCCTCTTCAGTCCAATACACTGTACATGCTGGGAAGAGACGCCAGTGCTATTTGCCCTAGTATCACAATCGCAGCGCAATAGTGACTAATCTTACCAGAAAACAACTCTTGCTCGTAGGTCCAGAAACTGCAAGTGATTCATCTCCATTTATGATTGGGAAACAAACGCTAGCTCGCCTTACAAGAAACACACTCTGCTTTTGAGAAAAGAGCACTCTTCTACTCTACTGTGTTTCCTATAGGGCCAGAACAGTGAGCATTCTCAGAACAAAAGAACTGTGCTTCCTACACACAGGGGCCATATCTAGTTCAACTCTGCTTAGGAAACTGACAAGAACAGTAGCTCCGCTTCAGTCCAATACACTGTACTTGCTGGGAACAGAAGCGAGGGCTATTTGTACTGTGTATGGAAATGGGAGCGCAATAGACACTTTCCTTACCAGAAAACAACTCTTGCTCGTAGAACCAAAAACTGCATGTGATTCAACTCCATTTAGGACTGGGAAACAAACGCTAGCTCGCCTTACAAGAAACACACTCTGCTTTTGAGAAAAGAGCACTCTTCTACTCTACTGTGTTTCCTATAGGGCCAGAAGAGTGAGTTTGCTCAGAACAAAAGAACTGTGCTTTCTACAAATACGGCCATATCTAGTTCAATTCTGCTTAGGAAACTGACAAGAACAGTAGATCCTCTTCAGTCCAATACACTGTACATGAAGGGAACAGACGCAAGAGCTATTTGCCCTGTGTATGGCAATGGGAGCGCAATAGTGACTCTTCTTACCAGAAAACAACTGTTGCTGGTAGGACAAGAAACTGCATGTGATTCAACTCGATTTAGGACTGGGAAACAAATGCTAGCTCGCCTTACAAGAAACACACTCTGCTTTTGAGAAAAGAGCACTCTTCTACTCTACTGTGTATCCTATGGGATCCGAACAGTGAGCTTGCTCAGAACAAAAGAACTGTGCTTCCTACACACTGGGGCCATATCTAGTTCAACTCTACATAGGAAACTGACAAGAACAGTAGCTCCTGTTCAGTCCAATACACTGTACTAGCTTGGAACAGACGTGAGTGCTATTTGCACTGTGTCTGGCAATGGGAGTGCAATAGTGACTTTCCTTACCAGAAAACAACTCTTGCTCGTAAGACCAAAAACAGGATGTGATTCAACTCCATTTAGGACAGGGAAACAAATGCTAGCTTGCCTTACAAGAAACACACTCTGCTTTTGAGAAGAGAGCACTCTTCTACTCTACTGTGTTTCCTATGGGGTCCGAACAGTGAGCTTGCTCAGAACAAAAGAGCTGTGATTCCTACACACACGGGCCATATCTAGTTCAACTCTCCTTAGGAAACTGACAAGAAAGGTAGATCCTCTTCAGTCCAATACACTGTACTTGCTGGGATTAGACGCCAGTGCTACTTGCCTTGTGTATGACAATGGGAGCACAATAGTGACTCTTCTTACCAGAAAAGAACTTTTGCTGGTAGGACCAGAAACTGCATGGGATTCAACTCCATTTAGGACTGGGAAACAAACGCTAGCTCAACTTACAAGAAACACACTCTGCTTTTGAGAAAAGAGGACTCTTCTACTCTAATGTGCTTCCTATAGAGCCAGAACA
>NW_026735977.1:0-90000 GCF_949786415.1 Peromyscus eremicus
TTCCCAGCAAGTACAGTGTATCGGACTGAAGAGGATCTACTGTTCTTGTCAGTTTCCTAAGCAGAGTTGAACTAGATATGGCCCGTGTGTGTAGGAAGCACAGTTCTTATGTTCTGAGCAAGCTCACTGTTCTGGCACTATAGGAAACACAGTAGAGTAGAAGAGTGCTCTTTTCTCAAAAGCAGAGTGTGTTTCTTGTAAGGCGAGCTAGCGTTTGTTTCCTAGTCCTAAATGGAGTTGAATCACATGCAGTTTCTGGTCCTATGAACAAGAGTTGTTTTCTGGTAAGGAAAGTCACATTGCGCTCCCATTGCCATACACATTGCAAATAGCACTAGCGTCTGTTCCCAGCAAGTACAGTGTATTGGACTGAATAGGTGCTACTGTTCTTGTCAGTATCCTAAGCAGAGTTGAACTAGATATGGCCCGTGTGTATAGGAAGCACAATTCATTTGTTCTGAGCAAGCTCACTGTTTGGACCCCAAAGGATACACAGTAGAGTAGAGAAGTGCTCTTTTCTCTAAAGAAGAGTGTGTTTCTTGTAAGGTGAGCTAGCATTTGTTTCGCAGTCCTAAATGGAGATGAATCCCATGAAGTTTCTGGTACTACAAGCAAGAGTTTTTTTCTGGTAAGAAGAGTCACTATTGCGCTGCCATTGCCATACACAGGACAAATAGCACTGGCCTCTGTTCGCAGCAAATACAGTGTATTGTACTGAAGAGGATCTACTGTTCTTGTCAGGTTCCTAAGCAGAATTGAACTAGATATGGCCGTGTGTAGGAAACACAGTTTTTTTGTTCTGAGCAAGCTCACTGTTTGGACCACATACGAAACACAGTAGAGTATAAGAGTGCTCTTTTCTCTAAAGCATAGTGTGTTTCTTGTAAGGCGAGCTCACGTTTGTTTCCCAGTCCTAAGTGGAGTTGAGTCACAGGCTGTTTTTGGTCCTACGAGCAAGAGTTGTTTTCTGGTAAGAAGAGTCACTATTGCGCTCCAAATGCCATACACAGTGCAAATAGCACTCGCGTCTGTTCCCAGCAAGTACAGTGTATCGGACTGAAGAGGAGCTACTGTTTTTGTCAGTTTCCTAGGCAGAGTTGAACTATATATGGCCCGTGTGTGGGAAGCGCAGTTCTTTTGTTCTGAGCAAGCTCACTGTTCTGGCCCTATAGGAAACAGTAGAGTAGAAGAGTGCTCTTTTCTCAAAAGCAGAGTGTGTTTCTTGTAAGGCGAGCGAGCGAGCGTTTGTTTCCCAGTCCTAAATGGAGTTGAACCACATGCAGTTACTGGTCCTATGAGCAAGAGTTGTTTTATGGTAAGAAGAGTCACTATTGCCTTGCCATTGCCATACACAGGACAAATAGCACTGGCGTCTCTTCAAGCAAGTACAGTGTATTGGACTGAAGAGGATCTACTGTTCTTGTCAGGTTCCTAAGCAGAATTGAACTAGATATGGCCGTGTGTGTAGGAAGCACAGTTCTTTTGTTCTGAGCAAGCTCACTGTTCGGACCCCATAGGAAACACAGTAGAGTAGAAGAGTGCTCTTTTCTCAAAAGCAGAGAGTTTTTCTTGTAAGGCGAGCTAGCGTTTGTTTCCCATTCCTAAATGGAGTTGAATCACATGCAATTTCTGGTCCTACGAGCAAGAGTTGTTTTCTGGTAAGGAAAGTCACTATTGCGCTCCCATTGCCATACAGTGCAAATAGCACTCCCGTCTGTTCCCAGCAAGTACAGTGTATTGGACTGAAGAGGAACTACTGTTCTTCTCAGTTTCCTAAGCAGAGTTGAACTAGATATGGCCCGTGTGTCTAGGAAGCACAGTTCATTTGTTCTGAGGAAGCTCACTGTACTGGCCCTCTAGGAAACACAGTAGAGTAGAAGAGTGCTCTTTTATCAAAAGCAGAGTGTGTTTCTTGTAAGGCGAGCTAGCGTTTGTTTCCCAGTCCTAAATGGAATTGAATCAAATGCAGTTTCTGGTCCTACGAGCAAGAGTTGTTTTCTGGTAAGGAAAGTCACTATTGCACTCCCATTGCCATACACAGTGCAAATAGCACTCGCGTCTGTTCCCAGCAAGTACAGTGTATGGGAAGGAAGAGGAGCTACTGTTCTTGTCAGATTCCTAAGCAGAGTTGAACTAGATAGGGCCCATGTGTGTAGGAAGCACAGTTCTTTTGTTCTGAGCAAGCTCACTGTTTGGACCCCATAGGAAACACAGTAGAGTAGAAGAGTGCTCTTTTCTCAAAAGCAGAGTGTGTTTCTTGTAAGGCAAGCTAGAGTTTGTTTCCCAGTCCTAAATGGAGTTGAATCACAGCAGTTTCTGGTCCTACGAGCAAGAATTGTTTTATGGTAAAAATAGTCACTATTGCACTGCCATTGCCGTACACAGGACAAATAGCACTGGCGTGTGTTCCCAGCAAGCACAGTGTATTGGACTGAAGAGGAGCTACTGTTCTTGTCAGTTTCCTTAGCAGAGTTGAACTAGATATGGCCCGTGTGTGGGAAGCACAGTTCTTTTGTTCTGAGCAAGCTCACTGTTCTGGCCCTATAGGAAACACAGTAGAGTAGAAGAGTGCTCTTTTCTCTAAAGCAGAGTGTGTTTCTTGTAATGCTAGCTAGCGTTTGTTTTCCAGTCCTAAATGGAGTTGAATCCCATGCAGTTTCTGATCCTATGAGCAAGAGGTGTTTTCTGGTAAGAAGAGTCACTATTGTGTTCCCTTTGTCATACACAGTGCAAATAGCACTCGCGTCTGTTCCCAGCATGTACAGTGTATTGGACTGAAGAGGAGTTACTGTTCTTGTCAGTTTCCTAAGCAGAGTTGAACTAGATATGGCCCGTGTGTGTAGGAAGCACAGTTCTTTTGTTTTGAGCAAGCTCGCTGTTCGGACCCCATAGGAATCACAGTAGAGTAGAAGAGTGCTCGTTTCTCAAAAGCAGAGTGTGTTTCTTGTAAGGCGAGCTAGCGTTTGTTTCCCAGTCCTAAATGGAGTTGAACCCCATGCAGTTTCTGGTCCTATGAGCAAGAGTTGTTTTCTGGTAAGGAAAGTCACTATTGCGCTCCCATTGCCATACACAGTGCAAATAGCACTGGCGTCTGTTCCCAGCAAGTACAGTGTACTGGACTGAAGAGAATCTACTGTTCTTGTCAGTTTCCTAAGCAGAGTTAAACTACATATGGCCTGTGTGTGTAGGAAGCACAGTTCTTTTGTTCTGAGCAAGCTCACTGTTCGGACCCCATAGGAAACTTAAAGAGTAGAAGAGTGGTCTTTTCTCAAAAGCAGAGTGTGTTTCTTGTACGGCGAGCTCGCGTTTGTTTCCCAGTCCTAAATGGAGTTGAATAACATGCAGTTTCTGGTCCTACGAGCAAGAGTTGTTTTCTGGTAAGAAGAGTCGCTATTGCGCTCCCATTGTCATACACAGGAAATAGCACTGGCGTCTGTTCCCAGCATGTACAGTGTATTGGACTGAAGAGGATCTACTGTTTTTGTCAGGTTCCTAAGCAGAATTGAACTAGATATGGCAGTGTGTGTAGGAAGCACAGTTCTTTTTTTCTGAGCGAGCTCACTGTTTGCACCCCATAGGAAACACAATAGAGTAGAAGAATGCTCTTTTGTCAAAAGCAGTGTGTGTTTCTTGTAAGGTGAACTTGCGTTTGTTTCCCAGTCTTAAATGGAGTTGATTAACATGTAGTTTTTGGTCATACGAGCAAGAGTTGTTTTCTGGTAAGAAGAGTCACTACTGCGCTCCCATTGCCATACACAGTACAAATAGCACTTGCGTCTATTCCCAGCAAGTACAGTGTATTGAACTGAAGAGGATCTACTGTTCTTGTCAGTTTCCTAAGCAGAGTTGAACTAGATATGGCCCGTGTGTGTAGGAAGCACAGTTCTTTTGTTCTGAGCAAGCTTACTGTTCTGGCCCTATAGGAAACAGAGTAGAGAAGATGAGTGCTCTTTTCTCAAAAGCAGAGTATGTTTCTTGTAAGGCGAGCTAGCATTTGTTCCCTGTCCTAAATGGAGTTGAATCCCATGCAGTTTCTGGTCCTATGAGCAAGAGTTGTTTTCTGGTAAGAAGAGTCACTATTGCGCTCTCATTTTCATACACAGTGCAAATAGCACTCGCGTCTGTTCCCAGCATGTACAGTGTATTGGACTGAAGAGGAGTTACTGTTCTCATCAGTTTCCTAAGCAGAGTTAAACTAGATATGGTCCGTGTGTGTACGATGCACAGTTCTTTTGTTCTGGGCAAGCTCACTGTTCGGACCCCATAGGAAACACAGTAGAGTTGAAGAGTGCTCTTTTCTCAAAAGCAGAGTGTGTCTTGTAAGGCGATATAGCGTTTGTTTCCCAGTCCTAAGTAGAGTTGAATCACATGGAGTTTCTGGTCCTACGAGCAAGAGTTGTTTTCTGGTAAGAAGAGTAACTATTGTGCTCCCATTGTCATACACAGGGCAAATAGCACTGGCGTCTGTTCCCAGCATGTACAGTGTATTGGACTGAAGAAGATCTACTGTTCTTGTCAGGTTCCTAAGCAGAATTGAACTAGATTTGGCCGTGTGTGTAGGAAGCACAGTTCTTTTGTTCTGAGCAAGCTCACTGTTCGGACCCCATAAGAAACACAGTAGAGTAGAAGAGTGCTCTTTTCTCAAAAGCAGAGTGTGTTTCTTGGAAGGCGAGCTAGCGTTTGTTTCCCAGTCTGAAATGGAGTTGAATCCCATGCAGTTTCTGGTCCTACGAGCAAGAGTTGTTTTCTGGTAAGAAGAGTCACTATTACGCTCCCATTGTCATCCACAGGGCAAATAGCACTGGCGTCTGTCCCCAGCAAGTACAGTGTATGGGACTGAAGAAGAGCTACTGTTCTTGTCAGTTTCCTAAGCAGAATTGAACTAGATATGGCCGTGTGTGTAGGAAGCACAGTTCTTTTGTTCTGAGCAAGCTCACTGTTTTGGCCCTGTAGGAAACACAGTAGAGTAGAAGAGTGCTCTTTTCTCAAAAGCAGAGTGTGTTTCTTGTATGGCAAGCTAGCGTTTGTTTCCCAGTCCTAAATGGAGTTGAATCACATGCAGTTTCTGGTCCTACGAGCAAGAGTTTTTTTTGGTAAGAAGAGTCACTATTGAGCTCCCAATGTCATACACAGGGCAAATAGCACTGGCGTCTGTTCCCAGCAAGTACAGTGTATTGGAATGAAGAGGAGCTACTGTTCTTGTCAGTTTCTTAAGCCGAGTTGAACTAGATATAGCCCATGTGTGTAGGAAGCACAGTTCTTTTTTTCTGAGCAAGCTCACTATTCTGGCCCTATAGGAAACACAGTAGAGTAGAAGAGTGCTCTTTTCTCAAAAGCAGAGTGTGTTTCTTGTAAGGCGAGCTAGCGTTTGTTTCCCAGTCCTAAATGGAGTTGAATCACATGCAGTTTCTGGTCCTACGAGCAAGAGTTGTTTTCTGGTAAGAAGAGACACTATTGCGCTCCCATTGTCATACACAGGGCAAATAGCACTGGCGTCTGTTCCCAGCATGTACAGTGTATTGGACTGAAGGGAAGGTACTGTTCTTGTCAGTTTCCTAAGCAGAGTTGAACTAGATATAGTCGGTGTGTGTAGGAAGCACAGTTCTTTTGTTCTGAGCAAGCTCACTGTTCGGACCCCAAAGGAAACACAGTAGAGTAGAAGAGTGCTCTTTTCTCAAAAGCAGAGTGGGTTTCTTGTAAGGCGAGCTAGCGTTTGTTTCCCAGTCCTAAATGGAGTTGAATCACATGCAGTTTCTGGTCCTAGAAGCAAGAGTTGTTTTCTGGTAAGAAGAGTAACTATTGCGCTCCAATTGCCATATACACTGCAAATAGAAATCGCGTCTGTTCCCAGCAAGTACAGTGTATTGGACTGAAGAGGAGCTACTGTTCTTGTCAGTTTCCTAAGCAGAGTTGAACAAGATATGGCCCGGGTGTGTAGGAAGCACAGTTCTTTTGTTCTGAGCAAGCTCACTGTTCGGACCCCATAGGAAACACAGTAGAGTAGAAGAGTCCTCTTTTCTCAAAAGCAGAGTGTATTTCTTGTAAGGTGAGCTAGTGTTTGTTTCCCAGTCTGAAATGGAGTTGAATCACATGTAGTTTCTGGTCCTATGAGCAAGAGTTGTGTTCTGGTAAGAAGAGTCACTATTGGGCTCCCATTGCCATATACAGTGCAAATAGCACTCGCGTCTGTTCCCAGCAAGTACAGTGTATTGGACTGAAGAGGAGCTACTGTTCTTGTCAGTTTCCTAAGCAGAGTTGAACTAGATATGGCCGTGTGTGTAGGAAGCACAGTTCGTTTGTTCTGAGCAAGCTCACTGTTTGGACCCCATAGGAAACACAGTAGAGTAGCAGAGTGCTCTTTTCTCAAAAGCAGAGTGTTTTATTTGTAAGGCAAGCTAGCGTTTGTTTCCCAGTCCTAAATGGAGTTGAATCACATGCAGTTTCTGGTCCTAAGAGCAAGAATTTTTTTCTGGTAAGAAGAGTCACTATTGCACTCCCATTGTCATACACAGGGCAAATAGCACTGGCGTCTGTTCCCAGCATGTACAGTGTATTGGACTGAAGAGGAGCTACTGTTCTTGTCAGTTTTCTAAGTAGAAGTGAACAGGATATGGCCGTGTGTGTAGGAATCACAGTTCTTTTGTTCTGAGCAAGCTCACTGTTCGAACCCATAGTAAACACAGTAGAGTAGAAGAGTGCTCTTTTCTCAAAAGCAGAGTGTGTTTCTTGTAAGGCGAGCTAGCGTTTGTTTCCCAGTCATAAAAGGAGTTGAATCCCATGCAGTTTCTGGTCCTACGAGCAAGAGTTGTTTTCTGGTGAGAAGAGTCACTATTGCGCTCCCATTTTCATACACAGGGCAAATAACACTGGCGTCTGTTCCCAGCATGTACAGTGTATTGGACTGAAGAGGAGCTACTGTTCTTTTCAGTATCCTAAGCAGAATTGTACTAGATATGGCCGTGTGTGTAGGAAGCACAGTTCTTTTGTTCTGAGCAAGCTCACTGTTCGGACCCCATAGGAAACACAGTAGAGTAGATGAGTGCTCTTTTCTCAAAAGCAGAGTGTGTTTCATGTAAGGCGAGCTAGCATTTGTTTCCCAGTCCTAAATGGAGTGAATCACATGCAGTTTCTGGTCCTACGAGCAAGAGTTGTTTTCTAGTAAGGAAAGTCACTATTGCGCTCTCATTGCCACACACAGTGAAAATAGCACTCGTGTCTGTTCCCAGCAATTACAGTGTATCAGAATGAAGAGGAGCTACTGTTCTTGTCAGTTTCCTAAGCAGAGTTGAACTAGATATGTCCCTTGTGGGAAGCACAGTTCTTTTGCTCTGAGCAAGCTCACTGTTCTGGCCCTATTGGAAACACAGTAGAGTAGACGAGTACTCTTTTCTCTAAAGCAGAGTATGTTTCTTGTAAGGCGAGCTAGTGTTTGTTTCCCAGTCCTAAATGGAGTTGAATCACTTGCAGTTTCTGGTCCTACGAGCAAGAATTGTTTTATGGTAAAAATAGTCACTGTTGCACTGCCATTGCCGTACACAGGACAAATAGCACTGGCGTGTGTTCCCAGCAAGTACAGTGTATTGGCCTGAAGAGGATCTACTGTTCTTGTCAGGTTCCAAAGCAGAATTGAACTAGATATGGCCGTGTGTGTAGGAAGCACAGTTCTTTTGTTCTGAGCAAGCTCACTCTTCTGTCCCTATAGGAAACACAGTAGAGTAGAAGAGTGCTCTTTTCTCAAAAGTAGAGTGTGTTTCTTGTAAGGCGAGCTAGCGTTTGTTTCCCAGTCGTAAATGGAGTTCAATCACATGCAGTTTCTGGTCCTATGAGCAAGATTTGGTTTCTGGTAAGAAGAGTCACTATTGCGCTCCCATTGCCAAACACAGTGCAAATAGCACTGGCGTCTGTTCCCAGCAAGTACAGTGTATTGGACTTAAGAGGACCTACTGTTCTTGTCAGTTTCCTAAGCAGAGTTGAACTAGATATGGCCCCTGTGTGTAGGAAGAACAGTTCTTTTGTTCTGAGCAAGCTCACTGTTCGGACCCCATAGGAAAAACAGTAAAGTAGAAGAGTGCTCTTTTCTCAAAAGCAGAGTGTTTTATTTGTAAGGCAAGCTAGCGTTTGTTTCCCAGTCCTAAATGGAGTTGAATCACATGCAGTTTCTGGTCCTACGAGCAAGAATTTTTTTCTAGTAAGAAGAGTCACTATTGCGCTCCCATTGTCATACACAGGGCAAATAGCACTGGCGTCTGTTCCCAGCATGTACAGTGTATTGGACTGAAGAGGAGCTACTGTTCTTGTCAGTTTTCTAAGTAGAAGTGAACAGGATATGGCCATGTGTGTAGGAATCACAGTTCTTTTGTTCTGAGCAAGCTCACTGTTTGAACCCATAGTAAACACAGTAGAGTAGAAGAGTGCTCTTTTCTAAAAAGCAGAGTGTGTTTCTTGTAAGGCTTGCTAGCATTTGTTTCCCAGTCATAAAAGGAGTTGAATCCCATGCAGTTTCTGGTCCTACGAGCAAGAGTTGTTTTCTGGTGAGAAGAGTCACTATTGCGCTCCCATTTTCATACACAGCGCAAATAACACTGGCGTCTGTTCCCAGCATGTACAGTGTATTGGACTGAAGAGGAGATACTGTTCTTTTCAGTATCCTAAGCAGAATTGAACTAGATATGGCCGTGTGTGTAGGAAGCGCAGTTCTTTTGTACTGAGCAAGCTCACTGTTCGAACCCATAAGAAACACAGTAGAGTAGAAGAGTGCCCTTTTCTCAAAAGCACAGTGTGTTTCTTGTAAGGCAAGCTAGCATTTGTTTCCCAGTCCTAAATGGAGTTCAATCACATGCAGTTTCTGGTCCTATGAGCAAGAGATGTTTTCTGGTAAGAAGAGTCACTATTGTGCTCCCTTTGTCATACACAGTGCAAGTTGCACTGGCGTCAGTTCCCAGCATGTACAGTGTATTGGACTGAAGAGGATCTACTGTTGTTGTCAGTTTCCTAAGCAGAATTGAACTAGATATGGCCGTGTGTGTAGGAAGCACAGTTCTTTTGTTCTGAGCAAGCTCACTGTTCTGGCCGTATAAAAAACACAGTAGGGTAGAAGAGTGATCTTTTCTCAAAAGGAGAGTGTGTTTCTCGTAAGGCGAGCTAGCGTTTGTTTCCCAGTCCTAAATGGAGTTGAATCACATGCAGTTTTTGATCCTACGAGCAAGAGTTGTTTTCTGGTAAGGAAAGTCACTATTGGGCTCCCATTGCCATACACATTACAAAAAGCACTCGCGTCTTTTCCCAGCTAGTACAGTGTATCGGATTGAAGAGGAGGTACTGTTCTTGTCAGTTTCCTAAGCAGAGTTGAACTAGATATGGCCCGTGTGTAGGAAGCACAGTTCTTATGTTCTGAGCAAGCTCACTGTTCTGGCCCTATAGGAAACACAGAAGAGTAGAAGAGTGATCTTTTATCAAAAGCAGAGTGTGTTTCTTGTAAGGCGATCTAGCGTTTATTTCCCAGTCCTAAATGGAGTTGAATCACATGCAGTTTCAGGTCCTATGAGCTAGAGTTGTCTTCTGGTAAGGAAAGTCACTATTGCGCTCCCATTGCCATACATAGTGCAAATAGCACTCGCGTCTGTTCCCAGCAGGTACAGTGTATTGGACTGAAGATGAGCTACTGTTCTTATCAGTTTCTTAAGCAGAGTTGAAGTAGATATGGCCGGTGTGTGTAGGAAGCACAGTTCTTTTGTTCTGAGCAAGCTCACTTTTCGGACCCCATAGGAAACACAGTAGAGTAGAAGAGTGCTCTTTTCTCAAAAGCAGAGTGTGTTTCTTGTAAGTCGAGATAGCGTTTGTTTCCCAGTCCTAAATGGAGTTGAATCACATGCAGTTTTTGATCCTACAAGCAAGAGTTGTCTTCTGGTAAGGAAAGTCACTATTGAGCTCCCATTGCCATACATAGTGCAAATAGCACTCGCGTCTGTTCCCAGCAGGTACAGTGTATTGGACTGAAGATGAGCTACTGTTCTTATCAGTTTCTTAAGCAGAGTTGAACTAGATATGGCCGGTGTGTGTAGGAAGCACAGTTCTTTTGTTCTGAGCAAGCTCCCTGTTCGGTCCCCATAGGAAACACAGTAGAGTAGAAGAGTGCTCTTCTCTCAAAAGCAGAGTGTGTTTCTTGTAAGTCGAGATAGCGTTTGTTTCCCAGTCCTAAATGGAGTTGAATCACATGCAGTTTCTAGTCTTACGAGCAAGAGTTCTTTTCTGATAAGAAGAGTCACTATTGTGCTCCCATTGTCATACACAAGGCAAATAGCCCTGGCGTCCATTCCCAGCATATACAGTGTATTGGACTGAAGAGGATCTACTATTCTTGTCAGTTTCCTAAGCAGAATTGAACCAGATATGGCCGTGTGTGTAGGAAGCACAGTTCTTTTGTTCTGAGCAAGCTCACTGTTTTGGCTCTATAGGAAACACAGTAGAGTAGAAGAGTGCTCTTTTCTCAAAAGCAGAGTGTGTTTCTTGTAAGGCAAGCTAGCATTTGTTTCCCAGTCCTAAATGGAGTTCAATCACATGCAGTTTCTGGTCCCAAGATCAAGAGTTGTTTTCTGGTAAGAAGAGTCACTATTGCGCTCCCCTTGTCATACACAGGGCAAATAGCACAGGCGTCTGTTCCCAGCATGTACAGGGTATTGGACTGAAGAGGATCTACTGTTGTTGCCAGTTTCCTAAGCAGAATTGAACTAGATATGGCCGTGTGTGTAGGAAGCACAGTTTTTATGTTCTGAGCAATCTCAATGTTCTGGCCCTATAAAAAACACAGTAGAGAAGAAGAGTGATCTTTTCTCAAAAGCAGAGTGTGTTTCTCCTAAGGCGAGCTAGCGTTTGTTTCCCAGTCCTAAAAGGAGTTGAATCACATGCAGTTTTTGATCCTATGAGCAAGAGTTGTTTTCTGGTAAGGAAAGTCACTATTGCGCTCCAATTGCCATACACAGAGCAAAAAGCACTCGCGTCTGTTCCCAGCAGGTACAGTGTATTGGACTGAAGAGGAGCTACTGTTCTTGTCAGTTTCCTAAGCAGAATGAAACTAGATATGGCCCGTGTGTGTAGGAAGCACAGTTCTTTTGTTCTGAGCAAGCTCACAATTCTGGCCCTAAAGGAAACACAGTAGAGTAGAAGAGTGCTCTTTTCTCAAAAGTAAAGTGTGTTTCTTGTAAGGCGAGCTAGCGTTTTTTTCCCAGTCCTAAATGGAGTTGAATCACATGCAGTTTTTGATCCTACGAACAAGAGTTGTTTTTTGGTAAGGAAAGTCACTATTGCGCTGCCATTGACATACACAGTGCAAATAGCACTCGCGTCTGTTCCCAGCAAGTACAGTGTATTGGACTTAAGAGGAGATACTGTTCTTGTCAGTTTCCTAAGCAGAGTTGAACTAGATATGGCCCCTGTGTGTAGGAAGCTCAGTTCTTTTCTTCTAATCAAGCTCACTGTTCTGTCCCTATAGGAAACATAGTAGAGGAGAAGAGTGATCTTTTCACAAATGCAGAGTTTGTTTCTTGTAAGGCGAGCTAGCATTTGTTTCCCAGTCCTAATTGGAGTTCAATCACATGCAGTTTCTGGTCCCAAGATGAAGAGTTGTTTTCTGGTAAGAAGAGTCACTATTGCACTCCCATTGTCATACACAGGGCAAATAGCACTGGCGTCTGTTCCCACAATGTACAGTGTATTGGACTGAAGAGGATCTACTGTTGTTGCCAGTTTCCTAAGCAGAATGGAACTAGATATGGCCGTGTGTGTAGGAAGCACAGTTCTTTTGTTCTGAGCAAGCTCACTATTCTGGCCCTTTAGGAAACACAGTAGAGTAGAAGAGTGCTCTTTTCTCAAAAGTAAAGTGTGTTTCTTGTAAGGCGAGCTAGCGTTTGTTTCCCAGTCTAAATGGAGTTGAATCACATGCAGTTTTTGATCCAACGAGCAAGAGTTGTTTTCTGATAAGGAAAGTCACTATTGTGCTCCCATTGACATACACAGTGCAAATAGCACTCGCGTCTCTTCCCAGCAAGTACAGTGTATTGGACTTAAGAGGAGATACTTTTCTTGTCAGTTTCCTAAGCAGAGTTGAACTAGATATGTCCCCTGTGTTTAGGAAGCTCAGTTCTTTTGTTCTGAGCAAGCTCACTGTTCTGTCCCTTATAGGAAACATAGTAGAGTAGATAGTGATCTTTTCACAAAAGCAAAGTGTGTTTCTTGTAAGGCGAGCTTGCGTTTGTTTTCCAGTCCTAAATGGAGTTGAATCACATGTAGTTTCTGGTCCTACGAGCAAGAGTTGTTTTCTGGTAAGAAGAATCACTATTGCGCTCCCATTGTCATACACAGGGCAAATAGCACTGGCGTCTGTTCCCAGCATGTACAGTGTATTGGACTGAAGAGGAGCTACTGTTCTTGTCAGTTTCCTAAGCAGAGTTGAACTAGATATGGCCCGTGTGTGTAGGAAGCACAGTTCTTTTGTTCTGAGCAAGCTCACTATTCAGACCCTATAGGAAACACAGTAGAGTAGAAGAGTGCTCTTTTCTCAAAAGCAGAGTGTGTTTCTTGTAAGGCGAGCTAGCGTTTCTTTCCCAGTCCTAAATGGAGTTGAATCACATGCAGTTTTTGGTCCTACCAGCAAGAATTGTTTTCTGGTAAGGAAAGTCACTATTGCCCTTCCATTGCCACACACAGTGCAAATAGGACTCGAGTCTGTTCCAGTCAAGCACAGTGTATTGGACTGAAGAGGAGCTACTGTTCTTGTCAGTTTCCTAAGCAGAGTTGAACTAGATATAGCCCGTGTGTGTCGGAAGCACAGTTCTTTTGTTCTGAGCAAGCTCACTATTCTGGCCCTATAGGAAACACAGTAGAGTAGAAGAGCGCTCTTTTCTCAAAAGCAGAGTGTGTTTCTTGTAAGGCGAGGTAGCGTTTGTTTCCCAGTCCTAAATGGAGTTGAATCACATGCAGTTTCTGGTCCTAGGAGCAAGAGTTTTTTTTGATAAGAAGAGTCACTATTGAGCTCCCATTGTCATACACAGGGCAAATAGTACTGGCGTCTTTTCCCAGGAAGTACAGTGTATTGGACTGAAGAGGAGCTACTGTTCTTGTCAGTTTCCTAAGCAGAGTTGAACTAGATATAGCTCGTGTGTGTAGGAAGCACAGTTCTTTTGTTCTGAGCAAGCTCACTGTTTGGACCCCGAAGGAAACACAGTAGAGTAGAAGAGTGCACTTTTCTCAAAAGCAGAGTGTGTTTCTTGTAAGGCGAGTTAGCGTTTGTTTCCCAGTCCTAAATGGAGTTGAATCCCATGCAGTTTCTGGTCCTACGAGCAAGAGTTGTTTTCTGGTAAGAAGAGTCACTATTGTGCTCCCATTGTCATACACAGTGCAAATAACACTGGCGTCTGTTCCCAGCATGTACAGTGTATTGTACTGAAGAGGAGCTACTGTTCTTGTCAGTTTCCTAATCAGAGTTGAACTAGATATGGCCCGTGTGTGTAGGAAGCACAGTTCTTATGTTCTGAGCAAGATCACTGTTCTGGCACTATAGGAAACACAGTAGAGAAGAATAGTACTCTTTATCAAAAGCAGAGTGTGTTTCTTGTAAGGCAAGCTAGCGTTTGTTTCCTAGTGCTAAATGGAGTTGAATCACATGCAGTTTTTGGTCCTATGATCAAGAGTTGTTTTCTGGTAAGAAAAGTCACATTGCGCTCCCATTGCCATACACAGTGCAAATAGCACTCGCGTCTGTTCCCAGCAAGTACAGTGTATTGGACTGAATAGGTGCTACTGTTCTTGTCAGTTTCCTAAGCAGAGTTGAACTAGATATGATTCGTGTGTAGGAAGCACAGTTCTTTTGTTCTGAGCAAGCTCACTGTTTGGACCCCATAGGATACACAGTAGAGTAGAAGAGTGCTCTTTTCTCTAAACCAGAGTGTGTTTCTTGTAAGGCGAGCTAGCGTTTGTTTCGCAGTCCTAAATGGAGTTGAATCCCATGCAGTTTATGGTACTACGAGCAAGAGTTGTTTTCTGGTAAGAAGAGTCACTATTGTGCTGCCATTGCCATACACAGGACAAATACCACTGGCCTCTGTTCGAAGCAAATACAGTGTATTGGACTGAAGAGGATCTACTGTTCTTGTCAGTTTCCTAAGCAGAATTGAACTAGAAATGGCCGTGTGTGTAGGAAACACAGTGCTTTTGTACTGAGCAAGCTCACTGTTCGAACCCATAGGAAACACAGTAGAGTAGAAGAGTGCTCTTTTCTCAAAAGCAGAGTGTGTTTCTTGTAAGGCGAGCTAGCGTTTGTTTCCCAGTCCTAAATGGAGTTGAATCACATGTAGTTTCTGGTCCTACGAGCAAGAGTTGTTTTCTGGTAAGAAGAGTCACTATTGCGCTCCCATTGTCATACACAGGGCAAATAGCACTGGCGTCTGTTCCCAGCAAGTACAGTGTATGGAACTGAAGAGGATCTACTGTTCTTGTCAGTTTCCTAAGCAGAATTGAACTAGATATGGCCGTGTGTGTAGGAAGCACAGTTCTTTTGTTCTGAGCATGCACACTGCTCTGGCCCTATAGGAAACCCAGTAGAGTAGAAGAGTGCTCTTTTCTCAAAAGCAGAGTGTGTTTCTTGTAAGGCGAGTTAGCGTTTGTTTCCCAGTCCTAAATGGAGTTGAATCCCATGCAGTTTCTGGTCCTACGAGCAAGAGTTGTTTTCTGGTAAGAAGAGTCACTATTGTGCTCCCATTGTCATACACAGTGCAAATAACACTGGCGTCTGTTCCCAGCATGTACAGTGTATTGTACTGAAGAGGAGCTACTGTTCTTGTCAGTTTCCTAATCAGAGTTGAACTAGATATGGCCCGTGTGTGTAGGAAGCACAGTTCTTATGTTCTGAGCAAGATCACTGTTCTGGCACTATAGGAAACACAGTAGAGAAGAATAGTACTCTTTATCAAAAGCAGAGTGTGTTTCTTGTAAGGCAAGCTAGCGTTTGTTTCCTAGTGCTAAATGGAGTTGAATCACATGCAGTTTTTGGTCCTATGATCAAGAGTTGTTTTCTGGTAAGAAAAGTCACATTGCGCTCCCATTGCCATACACAGTGCAAATAGCACTCGCGTCTGTTCCCAGCAAGTACAGTGTATTGGACTGAATAGGTGCTACTGTTCTTGTCAGTTTCCTAAGCAGAGTTGAACTAGATATGATTCGTGTGTAGGAAGCACAGTTCTTTTGTTCTGAGCAAGCTCACTGTTTGGACCCCATAGGATACACAGTAGAGTAGAAGAGTGCTCTTTTCTCTAAACCAGAGTGTGTTTCTTGTAAGGCGAGCTAGCGTTTGTTTCGCAGTCCTAAATGGAGTTGAATCCCATGCAGTTTATGGTACTACGAGCAAGAGTTGTTTTCTGGTAAGAAGAGTCACTATTGTGCTGCCATTGCCATACACAGGACAAATACCACTGGCCTCTGTTCGAAGCAAATACAGTGTATTGGACTGAAGAGGATCTACTGTTCTTGTCAGTTTCCTAAGCAGAATTGAACTAGAAATGGCCGTGTGTGTAGGAAACACAGTGCTTTTGTACTGAGCAAGCTCACTGTTCGAACCCATAGGAAACACAGTAGAGTAGAAGAGTGCTCTTTTCTCAAAAGCAGAGTGTGTTTCTTGTAAGGCGAGCTAGCGTTTGTTTCCCAGTCCTAAATGGAGTTGAATCACATGTAGTTTCTGGTCCTACGAGCAAGAGTTGTTTTCTGGTAAGAAGAGTCACTATTGCACTCCCATTGTCATACACAGGGCAAATAGCACTGGCGTCTGTTCCCAGCAAGTACAGTGTATGGAACTGAAGAGGATCTACTGTTCTTGTCAGTTTCCTAAGCAGAATTGAACTAGATATGGCCGTGTGTGTAGGAAGCACAGTTCTTTTGTTCTGAGCATGCACACTGCTCTGGCCCTATAGGAAACCCAGTAGAGTAGAAGAGTGCTCTTTTCTCAAAAACAGAGTGTGTTTCTTGTAATGTGAGCTAGCGTTTGTTTCCCAGTCCTAAGTGGAGTTGAATCACATGCAGTTTTTGGTCCTAGGAGCAAGAGTTGTTTTCCTGTAAGGAAAGTCACTATTGCCCTCCCTTTGCCACACACAGTGCAAATAGGACTCGCGTCTGTTCCCATCAAGTACAGTGTATTGGACTGAAGAGGAGCTACTGTTCTTGTCAGTTTCCTAAGCAGAGTTGAACTAGATATGGCCCATGTGTGTAGGAAGCACAGTCTTTTGTTCTGAGCAAGCTCACTGTTCGGACCTCATAGGAAACACAGTAGAGTAGAAGAGTGCTCTTTTCTCAAAAGTAGAGTGTGTTTCTTGTAAGGCGAGCTAGTGTTTGTTTCTCAGTCCTAAATGGAGTTAAATCACATGCAATTTCTGGTCCTATGAGCAAGAGTTGTTTTCTGGTAAGAAGAGTCACTATTGTGCTCCCATTGTCATATACAGGGCAAATATCATTGGGGTCTGTTCCCAGCATGTACAGTGTATTGGACTGAAGAGGAGCTAGTGTTCTTGTCAGATTCCTAAGCAGAATTGAACTAGATATGGCCTTGTGTGTAGGAAGCACAGTGCTTTTGTACTGAGCAAGCTCACTGTTCGAACCCATAGGAAACACAGTAGAGTAGAAGAGTGATCTTTTCTCAAAAGCAGAGTGTGTTTCTTGTAAGGCGAGCTAGCATTTGTTTCCCAGTCGTAAATGGAGTTCAATCACATGCAGTTTCTGGTCCTATGAGCAAGATTTGGTTTCTGGTAAGAAGAGTCACTATTGCGCTCCCATTGCCATACACAGTGCAAATAGCACTGGCGTCTGTTCCCAGCAGGTACAGTGTATTGGACTGAAGAGCAGCTACTGTTCTTGTCAGTTTCCTAAGCAGAGTTGAACTAGATATGGCCGTTGTGTATAGGAAGAACAGTTCTTTTGTTCTGAGCAAGCTCACTGTTCTGGCCCTATAGGAAACACAGTAGAGTTGAAGAGTGCTCTTTTCTCAAAAGCAGAGTGTGTTTCTTGTAAGGTGAGCTAGTGTTTGTTTCCCAGTCTGAAATTGAGTTGAATCCCATGCAGTTTCTGGTCCTACAAGCAAGAGTTGTTTTCTGGTAAGAAGAGTCACTATTGCGCTCCCATTGTCATACACAGGGCAAATAGCACTGGTGTCTGTTCCCAGTAAGTACAGTGTATGGAACTGAAGAGGATCTACTGTTCTTGTCAGTTTCCAAAGCAGAATTGAACTAGATATGGCCGTGTGTAGGAAGCACAGTTCTTTTGTTCTGAGCATACTCACTGTTCTGGCCGTAAGGAAACACAGAAGAGTAGAAGAGTGCTCTTTTCTCAAAAGCAGAGTGTGTTTCTTGTAAGGCAAGCTAGCATTTGTTTCCCAGTCCTAAATGGAGTTCAATCACATGCAGTTTCTGGTCCCAAGATCAAGAGTTGTTTTCTGGTAAGAAGAGTCACTATTGCGCTCCCCTTGTCATACACAGGGCAAATAGCACAGGCGTCTGTTCCCAGCATGTACAGGGTATTGGACTGAAGAGGATCTACTGTTGTTGCCAGTTTCCTAAGCAGAATTGAACTAGATATGGCCGTGTGTGTAGGAAGCACAGTTTTTTTGTTCTGAGCAATCTCAATGTTCTGGCCCTATAAAAAACACAGTAGAGAAGAAGAGTGATCTTTTCTCAAAAGCAGAGTGTGTTTCTCCTAAGGCGAGCTAGCGTTTGTTTCCCAGTCCTAAAAGGAGTTGAATCACATGCAGTTTTTGATCCTATGAGCAAGAGTTGTTTTCTGGTAAGGAAAGTCACTATTGCGCTCCAATTGCCATACACAGAGCAAAAAGCACTCGCGTCTGTTCCCAGCAGGTACAGTGTATTGGACTGAAGAGGAGCTACTGTTCTTGTCAGTTTCCTAAGCAGAATGAAACTAGATATGGCCCGTGTGTGTAGGAAGCACAGTTCTTTTGTTCTGAGCAAGCTCACAATTCTGGCCCTAAAGGAAACACAGTAGAGTAGAAGAGTGCTGTTTTCTCAAAAGTAAAGTGTGTTTCTTGTAAGGCGAGCTAGCGTTTGTTTCCCAGTCCTAAACGGAGTTGAATCACATGCAGTTTTTGATCCTACGAGCAAGAGTTGTTTTTTGGTAAGGAAAGTCACTATTGCGCTCCCATTGACATACACAGTGCAAATAGCACTCGCGTCTGTTCCCAGCAAGTACAGTGTATTGGACTTAAGAGGAGATACTGTTCTTGTCAGTTTCCTAAGCAGAGTTGAACTAGATATGGCCCCTGTGTGTAGGAAGCTCAGTTCTTTTCTTCTAATCAAGCTCACTGTTCTGTCCCTATAGGAAACATAGTAGAGGAGAAGAGTGATCTTTTCACAAATGCAGAGTGTGTTTCTTGTAAGGCGAGTTAGCGTTTGTTTCCCAGTCCTAAATGGAGTTGAATCCCATGCAGTTTCTGGTCCTACGAGCAAGAGTTGTTTTCTGGTAAGAAGAGTCACTATTGTGCTCCCATTGTCATACACAGTGCAAATAACACTGGCGTCTGTTCCCAGCATGTACAGTGTATTGTACTGAAGAGGAGCTACTGTTCTTGTCAGTTTCCTAATCAGAGTTGAACTAGATATGGCCCGTGTGTGTAGGAAGCACAGTTCTTATGTTCTGAGCAAGATCACTGTTCTGGCACTATAGGAAACACAGTAGAGAAGAATAGTACTCTTTATCAAAAGCAGAGTGTGTTTCTTGTAAGGCAAGCTAGCGTTTGTTTCCTAGTGCTAAATGGAGTTGAATCACATGCAGTTTTTGGTCCTATGATCAAGAGTTGTTTTCTGGTAAGAAAAGTCACATTGCGCTCCCATTGCCATACACAGTGCAAATAGCACTCGCGTCTGTTCCCAGCAAGTACAGTGTATTGGACTGAATAGGTGCTACTGTTCTTGTCAGTTTCCTAAGCAGAGTTGAACTAGATATGATTCGTGTGTAGGAAGCACAGTTCTTTTGTTCTGAGCAAGCTCACTGTTTGGACCCCATAGGATACACAGTAGAGTAGAAGAGTGCTCTTTTCTCTAAACCAGAGTGTGTTTCTTGTAAGGCGAGCTAGCGTTTGTTTCGCAGTCCTAAATGGAGTTGAATCCCATGCAGTTTATGGTACTACGAGCAAGAGTTGTTTTCTGGTAAGAAGAGTCACTATTGTGCTGCCATTGCCATACACAGGACAAATACCACTGGCCTCTGTTCGAAGCAAATACAGTGTATTGGACTGAAGAGGATCTACTGTTCTTGTCAGTTTCCTAAGCAGAATTGAACTAGAAATGGCCGTGTGTGTAGGAAACACAGTGCTTTTGTACTGAGCAAGCTCACTGTTCGAACCCATAGGAAACACAGTAGAGTAGAAGAGTGCTCTTTTCTCAAAAGCAGAGTGTGTTTCTTGTAAGGCGAGCTAGCGTTTGTTTCCCAGTCCTAAATGGAGTTGAATCACATGTAGTTTCTGGTCCTACGAGCAAGAGTTGTTTTCTGGTAAGAAGAGTCACTATTGCACTCCCATTGTCATACACAGGGCAAATAGCACTGGCGTCTGTTCCCAGCAAGTACAGTGTATGGA
Organism: Peromyscus eremicus; assembly: GCF_949786415.1. Classification (NCBI taxonomy): domain Eukaryota; kingdom Metazoa; phylum Chordata; class Mammalia; order Rodentia; family Cricetidae; genus Peromyscus; species Peromyscus eremicus. Next base: position 19,619 of record NW_026735977.1, read on the forward strand.
ACTGAAGAGGATCTACTGTTCTTGTCAGTTTCCTAAGCAGAATTGAACTAGATATGGCCGTGTGTGTAGGAAGCACAGTTCTTTTGTTCTGAGCATGCACACTGCTCTGGCCCTATAGGAAACCCAGTAGAGTAGAAGAGTGCTCTTTTCTCAAAAACAGAGTGTGTTTCTTGTAATGTGAGCTAGCGTTTGTTTCCCAGTCCTAAGTGGAGTTGAATCACATGCAGTTTTTGGTCCTAGGAGCAAGAGTTGTTTTCCTGTAAGGAAAGTCACTATTGCCCTCCCTTTGCCACACACAGTGCAAATAGGACTCGCGTCTGTTCCCATCAAGTACAGTGTATTGGACTGAAGAGGAGCTACTGTTCTTGTCAGTTTCCTAAGCAGAGTTGAACTAGATATGGCCCATGTGTGTAGGAAGCACAGTCTTTTGTTCTGAGCAAGCTCACTGTTCGGACCTCATAGGAAACACAGTAGAGTAGAAGAGTGCTCTTTTCTCAAAAGTAGAGTGTGTTTCTTGTAAGGCGAGCTAGTGTTTGTTTCTCAGTCCTAAATGGAGTTAAATCACATGCAATTTCTGGTCCTATGAGCAAGAGTTGTTTTCTGGTAAGAAGAGTCACTATTGTGCTCCCATTGTCATATACAGGGCAAATATCATTGGGGTCTGTTCCCAGCATGTACAGTGTATTGGACTGAAGAGGAGCTAGTGTTCTTGTCAGATTCCTAAGCAGAATTGAACTAGATATGGCCTTGTGTGTAGGAAGCACAGTGCTTTTGTACTGAGCAAGCTCACTGTTCGAACCCATAGGAAACACAGTAGAGTAGAAGAGTGATCTTTTCTCAAAAGCAGAGTGTGTTTCTTGTAAGGCGAGCTAGCATTTGTTTCCCAGTCGTAAATGGAGTTCAATCACATGCAGTTTCTGGTCCTATGAGCAAGATTTGGTTTCTGGTAAGAAGAGTCACTATTGCGCTCCCATTGCCATACACAGTGCAAATAGCACTGGCGTCTGTTCCCAGCAGGTACAGTGTATTGGACTGAAGAGCAGCTACTGTTCTTGTCAGTTTCCTAAGCAGAGTTGAACTAGATATGGCCGTTGTGTATAGGAAGAACAGTTCTTTTGTTCTGAGCAAGCTCACTGTTCTGGCCCTATAGGAAACACAGTAGAGTTGAAGAGTGCTCTTTTCTCAAAAGCAGAGTGTGTTTCTTGTAAGGTGAGCTAGTGTTTGTTTCCCAGTCTGAAATTGAGTTGAATCCCATGCAGTTTCTGGTCCTACAAGCAAGAGTTGTTTTCTGGTAAGAAGAGTCACTATTGCGCTCCCATTGTCATACACAGGGCAAATAGCACTGGTGTCTGTTCCCAGTAAGTACAGTGTATGGAACTGAAGAGGATCTACTGTTCTTGTCAGTTTCCAAAGCAGAATTGAACTAGATATGGCCGTGTGTAGGAAGCACAGTTCTTTTGTTCTGAGCATACTCACTGTTCTGGCCGTAAGGAAACACAGAAGAGTAGAAGAGTGCTCTTTTCTCAAAAGCAGAGTGTGTTTCTTGTAAGGCAAGCTAGCATTTGTTTCCCAGTCCTAAATGGAGTTCAATCACATGCAGTTTCTGGTCCCAAGATCAAGAGTTGTTTTCTGGTAAGAAGAGTCACTATTGCGCTCCCCTTGTCATACACAGGGCAAATAGCACAGGCGTCTGTTCCCAGCATGTACAGGGTATTGGACTGAAGAGGATCTACTGTTGTTGCCAGTTTCCTAAGCAGAATTGAACTAGATATGGCCGTGTGTGTAGGAAGCACAGTTTTTTTGTTCTGAGCAATCTCAATGTTCTGGCCCTATAAAAAACACAGTAGAGAAGAAGAGTGATCTTTTCTCAAAAGCAGAGTGTGTTTCTCCTAAGGCGAGCTAGCGTTTGTTTCCCAGTCCTAAAAGGAGTTGAATCACATGCAGTTTTTGATCCTATGAGCAAGAGTTGTTTTCTGGTAAGGAAAGTCACTATTGCGCTCCAATTGCCATACACAGAGCAAAAAGCACTCGCGTCTGTTCCCAGCAGGTACAGTGTATTGGACTGAAGAGGAGCTACTGTTCTTGTCAGTTTCCTAAGCAGAATGAAACTAGATATGGCCCGTGTGTGTAGGAAGCACAGTTCTTTTGTTCTGAGCAAGCTCACAATTCTGGCCCTAAAGGAAACACAGTAGAGTAGAAGAGTGCTGTTTTCTCAAAAGTAAAGTGTGTTTCTTGTAAGGCGAGCTAGCGTTTGTTTCCCAGTCCTAAACGGAGTTGAATCACATGCAGTTTTTGATCCTACGAGCAAGAGTTGTTTTTTGGTAAGGAAAGTCACTATTGCGCTCCCATTGACATACACAGTGCAAATAGCACTCGCGTCTGTTCCCAGCAAGTACAGTGTATTGGACTTAAGAGGAGATACTGTTCTTGTCAGTTTCCTAAGCAGAGTTGAACTAGATATGGCCCCTGTGTGTAGGAAGCTCAGTTCTTTTCTTCTAATCAAGCTCACTGTTCTGTCCCTATAGGAAACATAGTAGAGGAGAAGAGTGATCTTTTCACAAATGCAGAGTGTGTTTCTTGTAAGGCGAGCTAGCGTTTGTTTCCCAGTCATAAATGGAGTTGAATCACATGTAGTTTCTAGTCCTATGAGCAAGAGTTGTTTTCTGGTAAGAAGAATCACTATTGCGCTCCCATTGTCATACACAGCGCAAATAGCACTGGCTTCTGTTCCCAGCATGTACCGTGTATTGGACTGAAGAGGAGCTACTGCTCTTGTCAGTTTCCTAAGCAGAATTGAACCAGATATGGTCGTGTGTGTAGGAAGCACAGTTCTTTTGTTCTGAGCAAGCTCACTGTTTTGGTTCTATAGGAAACACAGTAGAGTAGAAGAGTGCTCTTTTCTCAAAAGCAGAGTGTGTTTCTTGTAAGGCGAGCTAGCATTTGTTTCCCAGTCCTAATTGGAGTTCAATCACATGCAGTTTCTGGTCCCAAGATGAAGAGTTGTTTTCTGGTAAGAAGAGTCACTATTGCACTCCCATTGTCATACACAGGGCAAATAGCACTGGCGTCTGTTCCCACAATGTACAGTGTATTGGACTGAAGAGGATCTACTGTTGTTGCCAGTTTCCTAAGCAGAATTGAACTAGATATGGCCGTGTGTGTAGGAAGCACAGTTCTTTTGTTCTGAGCAAGCCTACTGTTCTGGCCCTATAAAAAACACAGTAGAGTAGAATTGTGATCTTTTCTCAAAAGCAGAGTGTGTTTCTCCTAAGGCGAGCTAGCGTTTGTTTCCCAGTCCTAAAAGGAGTTGAATCACATGCAGTTTTTGATCCTATGAGCAAGAGTTGTTTTCTGTTAAGGAAAGTCACTATTGCGCTCCGATTGCCATACACAGAGCAAACAGCACTTGCGTCTGTTCCCAGCAAGTACAGTGTATTGGACTGAAGAGGAGCTACTGTTCTTTTCAGTTTCCTAAGCAGAATGGAACTAGATATGGCCCGTGTGTGTAGGAAGCACAGTTCTTTTGTTCTGAGCAAGCTCACTATTCTGGCCCTTTAGGAAACACAGTAGAGTAGAAGAGTGCTCTTTTCTCAAAAGTAAAGTGTGTTTCTTGTAAGGCGAGCTAGCGTTTGTTTCCCAGTCCTAAATGGAGTTGAATCACATGCAGTTTTTGATCCTACGAGCAAGAGTTGTTTTCTGATAAGGAAAGTCACTATTGTGCTCCCATTGACATACACAGTGCAAATAGCACTCGCGTCTCTTCCCAGCAAGTACAGTGTATTGGACTTAAGAGGAGATACTTTTCTTGTCAGTTTCCTAAGCAGAGTTGAACTAGATATGTCCCCTGTGTTTAGGAAGCTCAGTTCTTTTGTTCTGAGCAAGCTCACTGTTCTGTCCCTTATAGGAAACATAGTAGAGTAGATAGTGATCTTTTCACAAAAGCAAAGTGTGTTTCTTGTAAGGCGAGCTTGCGTTTGTTTTCCAGTCCTAAATGGAGTTGAATCACATGTAGTTTCTGGTCCTACGAGCAAGAGTTGTTTTCTGGTAAGAAGAATCACTATTGCGCTCCCATTGTCATACACAGGGCAAATAGCACTGGCGTCTGTTCCCAGCATGTACAGTGTATTGGACTGAAGAGGAGCTACTGTTCTTGTCAGTTTCCTAAGCAGAGTTGAACTAGATATGGCCCGTGTGTGTAGGAAGCACAGTTCTTTTGTTCTGAGCAAGCTCACTATTCAGGCCCTATAGGAAACACAGTAGAGTAGAAGAGTGCTCTTTTCTCAAAAGCAGAGTGTGTTTCTTGTAAGGCGAGCTAGCGTTTCTTTCCCAGTCCTAAATGGAGTTGAATCACATGCAGTTATTGGTCCTACCAGCAAGAATTGTTTTCTGGTAAGGAAAGTCACTATTGCCCTTCCATTGCCACACACAGTGCAAATAGGACTCGAGTCTGTTCCAGTCAAGCACAGTGTATTGGACTGAAGAGGAGCTACTGTTCTTGTCAGTTTCCTAAGCAGAGTTGAACTAGATATAGCCCGTGTGTGTCGGAAGCACAGTTCTTTTGTTCTGAGCAAGCTCACTATTCTGGCCCTATAGGAAACACAGTAGAGTAGAAGAGCGCTCTTTTCTCAAAAGCAGAGTGTGTTTCTTGTAAGGCGAGGTAGCGTTTGTTTCCCAGTCCTAAATGGAGTTGAATCACATGCAGTTTCTGGTCCTAGGAGCAAGAGTTTTTTTTGATAAGAAGAGTCACTATTGAGCTCCCATTGTCATACACAGGGCAAATAGTACTTGCGTCTTTTCCCAGGAAGTACAGTGTATTGGACTGAAGAGGAGCTACTGTTCTTGTCAGTTTCCTAAGCAGAGTTGAACTAGATATAGCTCGTGTGTGTAGGAAGCACAGTTCTTTTGTTCTGAGCAAGCTCACTGTTTGGACCCCGAAGGAAACACAGTAGAGTAGAAGAGTGCACTTTTCTCAAAAGCAGAGTGTGTTTCTTGTAAGGCGAGTTTGCGTTTGTTTCCCAGTCCTAAATGGAGTTGAATCCCATGCAGTTTCTGGTCCTACGAGCAAGAGTTGTTTTCTGGTAAGAAGAGTCACTATTGTGCTCCCATTGTCATACACAGTGCAAATAACACTGGCGTCTGTTCCCAGCATGTACAGTGTATTGTACTGAAGAGGAGCTACTGTTCTTGTCAGTTTCCTAATCAGAGTTGAACTAGATATGGCCCGTGTGTGTAGGAAGCACAGTTCTTATGTTCTGAGCAAGATCACTGTTCTGGCACTATAGGAAACACAGTAGAGAAGAATAGTACTCTTTATCAAAAGCAGAGTGTGTTTCTTGTAAGGCAAGCTAGCGTTTGTTTCCTAGTGCTAAATGGAGTTGAATCACATGCAGTTTTTGGTCCTATGATCAAGAGTTGTTTTCTGGTAAGAAAAGTCACATTGCGCTCCCATTGCCATACACAGTGCAAATAGCACTCGCGTCTGTTCCCAGCAAGTACAGTGTATTGGACTGAATAGGTGCTACTGTTCTTGTCAGTTTCCTAAGCAGAGTTGAACTAGATATGATTCGTGTGTAGGAAGCACAGTTCTTTTGTTCTGAGCAAGCTCACTGTTTGGACCCCATAGGATACACAGTAGAGTAGAAGAGTGCTCTTTTCTCTAAACCAGAGTGTGTTTCTTGTAAGGCGAGCTAGCGTTTGTTTCGCAGTCCTAAATGGAGTTGAATCCCATGCAGTTTATGGTACTACGAGCAAGAGTTGTTTTCTGGTAAGAAGAGTCACTATTGTGCTGCCATTGCCATACACAGGACAAATACCACTGGCCTCTGTTAGAAGCAAATACAGTGTATTGGACTGAAGAGGATCTACTGTTCTTGTCAGTTTCCTAAGCAGAATTGAACTAGAAATGGCCGTGTGTGTAGGAAACACAGTGCTTTTGTACTGAGCAAGCTCACTGTTCGAACCCATAGGAAACACAGTAGAGTAGAAGAGTGCTCTTTTCTCAAAAGCAGAGTGTGTTTCTTGTAAGGCGAGCTAGCGTTTGTTTCCCAGTCCTAAATGGAGTTGAATCACATGTAGTTTCTGGTCCTACGAGCAAGAGTTGTTTTCTGGTAAGAAGAGTCACTATTGTGCTCCCATTGTCATACACAGGGCAAATAGCACTGGCGTCTGTTCCCAGCAAGTACAGTGTATGGAACTGAAGAGGATCTACTGTTCTTGTCAGTTTCCTAAGCAGAATTGAACTAGATATGGCCGTGTGTGTAGGAAGCACAGTTCTTTTGTTCTGAGCATGCACACTGCTCTGGCCCTATAGGAAACCCAGTAGAGTAAAAGAGTGCTCTTTTCTCAAAAACAGAGTGTGTTTCTTGTAATGTGAGCTAGCGTTTGTTTCCCAGTCCTAAGTGGAGTTGAATCATATGCAGTTTTTGGTCCTAGGAGCAAGAGTTGTTTTCCTGTAAGGAAAGTCACTATTGCCCTCCCATTGCCACACACAGTGCAAATAGGACTCGCGTCTGTTCCCATCAAGAACAGTGTATTGGACTGAAGAGGAGCTACTGTTCTTGTCAGTTTCCTAAGCAGAGTTGAACTAGATATGGCCCATGTGTGTAGGAAGCACAGATCTTTTGTTCTGAGCAAGCTCACTGTTCGGACCTCATAGGAAACACAGTAGAGTAGAAGAGTGCTCTTTTCTCAAAAGTAGAGTGTGTTTCTTGTAAGGCGAGCTAGTGTTTGTTTCTCAGTCCTAAATGGAGTTAAATCACATGCAATTTCTGGTCCTATGAGCAAGAGTTGTTTTCTGGTAAGAAGAGTCACTATTGTGCTCCCATTGTCATACACAAGGCAAATAGCCCTGGCGTCCATTCCCAGCATATACAGTGTATTGGACTGAAGAGGATCTACTATTCTTGTCAGTTTCCTAAGCAGAATTGAACCAGATATGGCCGTGTGTGTAGGAAGCACAGTTCTTTTGTTCTGAGCAAGCTCACTGTTTTGGCTCTATAGGAAACACAGTAGAGTAGAAGAGTGCTCTTTTCTCAAAAGCAGAGTGTGTTTCTTGTAAGGCAAGCTAGCATTTGTTTCCCAGTCCTAAATGGAGTTCAATCACATGCAGTTTCTGGTCCCAAGATCAAGAGTTGTTTTCTGGTAAGAAGAGTCACTATTGCGCTCCCCTTGTCATACACAGGGCAAATAGCACAGGCGTCTGTTCCCAGCATGTACAGGGTATTGGACTGAAGAGGATCTACTGTTGTTGCCAGTTTCCTAAGCAGAATTGAACTAGATATGGCCGTGTGTGTAGGAAGCACAGTTTTTTTGTTCTGAGCAATCTCAATGTTCTGGCCCTATAAAAAACACAGTAGAGAAGAAGAGTGATCTTTTCTCAAAAGCAGAGTGTGTTTCTCCTAAGGCGAGCTAGCGTTTGTTTCCCAGTCCTAAAAGGAGTTGAATCACATGCAGTTTTTGATCCTATGAGCAAGAGTTGTTTTCTGGTAAGGAAAGTCACTATTGCGCTCCAATTGCCATACACAGAGCAAAAAGCACTCGCGTCTGTTCCCAGCAGGTACAGTGTATTGGACTGAAGAGGAGCTACTGTTCTTGTCAGTTTCCTAAGCAGAATGGAAGTAGATATGGCCCGTGTGTGTAGGAAGCACAGTTCTTTTGTTCTGAGCAAGCTCACAATTCTGGCCCTAAAGGAAACACAGTAGAGTAGAAGAGTGCTCTTTTCTCAAAAGTAAAGTGTGTTTCTTGTAAGGCGAGCTAGCATTTGTTTCCCAGTCCTAAACAGAGTTGAATCACATGCAGTTTTTGATCCTACGAGCAAGAGTTGTTTTTTGGTAAGGAAAGTCACTATTGCGCTCCCATTGACATACACAGTGCAAATAGCACTCGCGTCTGTTCCCAGCAAGTACAGTGTATTGGACTTAAGAGGAGATACTGTTCTTGTCAGTTTCCTAAGCAGAGTTGAACTAGATATGGCCCCTGTGTGTAGGAAGCTCAGTTCTTTTCTTCTAATCAAGCTCACTGTTCTGTCCCTATAGGAAAAATAGTAGAGGAGAAGAGTGATCTTTTCACAAATGCAGAGTGTGTTTCTTGTAAGGCGAGCTAGCGTTTGTTTCCCAGTCATAAATGGAGTTGAATCACATGTAGTTTCTAGTCCTATGAGCAAGAGTTGTTTTCTGGTAAGAAGAATCACTATTGCGCTCCCATTGTCATACACAGCGCAAATAGCACTGGCTTCTGTTCCCAGCATGTACCGTGTATTGGACTGAAGAGGAGCTACTGCTCTTGTCAGTTTCCTAAGCAGAATTGAACCAGATATGGTCGTGTGTGTAGGAAGCACAGTTCTTTTGTTCTGAGCAAGCTCACTGTTTTGGTTCTATAGGAAACACAGTAGAGTAGAAGAGTGCTCTTTTCTCAAAAGCAGAGTGTGTTTCTTGTAAGGCGAGCTAGCATTTGTTTCCCAGTCCTAATTGGAGTTCAATCACATGCAGTTTCTGGTCCCAAGATGAAGAGTTGTTTTCTGGTAAGAAGAGTCACTATTGCACTCCCATTGTCATACACAGGGCAAATAGCACTGGCGTCTGTTCCCACAATGTACAGTGTATTGGACTGAAGAGGATCTACTGTTGTTGCCAGTTTCCTAAGCAGAATTGAACTAGATATGGCCGTGTGTGTAGGAAGCACAGTTCTTTTGTTCTGAGCAAGCTCACTGTTCTGGCCCTATAAAAAACACAGTAGAGTAGAATTGTGATCTTTTCTCAAAAGCAGAGTGTGTTTCTCCTAAGGCGAGCTAGCGTTTGTTTCCCAGTCCTAAAAGGAGTTGAATCACATGCAGTTTTTGATCCTATGAGCAAGAGTTGTTTTCTGTTAAGGAAAGTCACTATTGCGCTCCGATTGCCATACACAGAGCAAACAGCACTTGCGTCTGTTCCCAGCAAGTACAGTGTATTGGACTGAAGAGGAGCTACTGTTCTTTTCAGTTTCCTAAGCAGAATGGAACTAGATATGGCCCGTGTGTGTAGGAAGCACAGTTCTTTTGTTCTGAGCAAGCTCACTATTCTGGCCCTTTAGGAAACACAGTAGAGTAGAAGAGTGCTCTTTTCTCAAAAGTAAAGTGTGTTTCTTGTAAGGCGAGCTAGCGTTTGTTTCCCAGTCCTAAATGGAGTTGAATCACATGCAGTTTTTGATCCTACGAGCAAGAGTTGTTTTCTGATAAGGAAAGTCACTATTGTGCTCCCATTGACATACACAGTGCAAATAGCACTCGCGTCTCTTCCCAGCAAGTACAGTGTATTGGACTTAAGAGGAGATACTTTTCTTGTCAGTTTCCTAAGCAGAGTTGAACTAGATATGTCCCCTGTGTTTAGGAAGCTCAGTTCTTTTGTTCTGAGCAAGCTCACTGTTCTGTCCCTTATAGGAAACATAGTAGAGTAGATAGTGATCTTTTCACAAAAGCAAAGTGTGTTTCTTGTAAGGCGAGCTTGCGTTTGTTTTCCAGTCCTAAATGGAGTTGAATCACATGTAGTTTCTGGTCCTACGAGCAAGAGTTGTTTTCTGGTAAGAAGAATCACTATTGCGCTCCCATTGTCATACACAGGGCAAATAGCACTGGCGTCTGTTCCCAGCATGTACAGTGTATTGGACTGAAGAGGAGCTACTGTTCTTGTCAGTTTCCTAAGCAGAGTTGAACTAGATATGGCCCGTGTGTGTAGGAAGCACACTTCTTTTGTTCTGAGCAAGCTCACTATTCAGGCCCTATAGGAAACACAGTAGAGTGGAAGAGTGCTTTTTTCTCAAAAGCAGAGTGTGTTTCTTGTAAGGCGAGCTAGCGTTTCTTTCCCAGTCCTAAATGGAGTTGAATCACATGCAGTTTTTGGTCCTACCAGCAAGAATTGTTTTCTGGTAAGGAAAGTCACTATTGCCCTTCCATTGCCACACACAGTGCAAATAGGACTCGAGTCTGTTCCAGTCAAGCACAGTGTATTGGAATGAAGAGGAGCTACTGTTCTTGTCAGTTTCCTAAGCAGAGTTGAACTAGATATAGCCCGTGTGTGTCGGAAGCACAGTTCTTTTGTTCTGAGCAAGCTCACTATTCTGGCCCTATAGGAAACACAGTAGAGTAGAAGAGCGCTCTTTTCTCAAAAGCAGAGTGTGTTTCTTGTAAGGCGAGGTAGCGTTTGTTTCCCAGTCCTAAATGGAGTTGAATCACATGCAGTTTCTGGTCCTAGGAGCAAGAGTTTTTTTTGATAAGAAGAGTCACTATTGAGCTCCCATTGTCATACACAGGGCAAATAGTACTGGCGTCTTTTCCCAGGAAGTACAGTGTATTGGACTGAAGAGGAGCTACTGTTCTTGTCAGTTTCCTAAGCAGAGTTGAACTAGATATAGCTCGTGTGTGTAGGAAGCACATTTCTTTTGTTCTGAGCAAGCTCACTGTTTGGACCACGAAGGAAACACAGTAGAGTAGAAGAGTGCACTTTTCTCAAAAGCAGAGTGTGTTTCTTGTAAGGCGAGGTAGCGTTTGTTTCCCAGTCCTAAATGGAGTTGAATCCCATGCAGTTTCTGGTCCTACGAGCAAGAGTTGTTTTCTGGTAAGAAGAGTCACTATTGCGCTCTTATTGTCATACACAGGGCAAATAGCACTGGCGTCTGTTTCCAGCAAGTACAGTGTATTGGACTGAAGAGGAGCTACTGTTCTTGTCAGTTTCCTAAGAAGAGTTGAACTAGATATGGCCCGTGTGTGTAGGAAGCACAGTTCTTTTGTTCTGAGCAAGCTCACTGTTTAGACCCCAAAGGAAACACAGTAGAGTAGAAGAGTGCTCTTTTCTCGAAAGCAGAGTGTGTTTCTTGTAAGGCTAGGTAGCATTTGTTTCCCATTCTAAAATGGAGTGGAATACCATGCAGTTTCTGGTCCTACGAGCAAGAGTTGTTTTCTGGTAAGAAGAGTCACTATTGCGCTGCCATTGCCATACACAGGACAAATAGCACTCGCGTCTGTTGCCAGCAAGTGCAGTGTATTGGACTGAAGATGATCTACTGTTCTTGTCAGGTTCCTAAGCAGAGTTGAACTAGATATGGCTCGTGTGTGTAGGAAGCACAGTTCTTTTGTTCTGAGCAAGCTCACTTTTCGGACCCAATAGGAAACACAGTAGAGTAGAAGAGTGCTCTTTTCTCAAAAGCAGACTGTGTTTCTTGTAAGGCGAGCTAGGATTTGTTTCCCACTCCTAAATGGAGTTGAATCACATGCAGTTTCTGGTCCTACGAGCAAGAGGTGTTTTCTGGTAAGGAAAGTCACTATTGTGCTCCCATTGCCAAACACAGTGCAAATAGCACTCGCGTCTGTTCCCAGCAAGTACAGTGTATCGGACTGAAGAGGAGCTGCTGTTCTTGTCAGTTTCCTAAGCAGAGTTGAACTAGATATGGCCCGTGTGTGTAGGAAGCACAGTTCTTTTGTTCTGAGCAAGCTCACTGTTCTGGTCCTGTAAGAAACACAGTAGAGTAGAAGAGTGCTCTTTTTCTCAAAAGCAGAGTGTGTTTCTTGTAAGGCGAGCTAGCGTTTGTTTCCTAGTCCTAAATGGAGTTGAATCACATGCAGTTTCTGGTCCTACGAGCAAGAGTTGTTTTCTTGTAAGGAAAGTCAATATTGCGCTCCCATTGCCATACACAGTGCAAATAGCACTTGCGTCTGTTCCCAGCAAGTACAGTGTATTGGACTGAAGAGGAGCTACTGTTCTTGTCAGTTTCCTAAGCAGAGTTGAACAAGATATGGCCCGTGTGTGTAGGAAGCACAGTTCTTTTGTTCTGAGCAAGCTCACAGTTCGGACCCCATAGGAAACACAGTAGAGTAGAAGAGTGCTCTTTTCTCAAAAGCAGAGTGTGTTTCTTGTAAGGTGAGATAGTGTTTGTTTCCCAGTCTGAAATGGAGTTGAATCCCATGCAGTTTCAGGTTCTACGAGCAAGAGTTGTTTTCTGGTAAGAAGAGTCACTATTGCGCTCCCATTGCCATATAGAGTGCAAATAGCACTCGCGTCTGTTCCCAGCAAGTACAGTGTATTGGACTGAAGAGGAGCTACTGTTCTTGTCAGTTTCCTAAGCAGAGTTGAACTAGATATGGCCGTGTGTGTAGGAAGCACAGTTCGTTTGTTCTGAGCAAGCTCACTGTTTGGACCCCATAGGAAACACAGTAGAGTAGAAGAGTGCTCTTTTCTCAAAAGCAGAGTGTTTTATTGGTAAGGCAAGCTAGCGTTTGTTTCCCAGTCCTAAATGGAGTTGAATCACATGCAGTTTCTGGTCCTACGAGCAAGAATTTTTTTCTGGTAAAAAGAGTCACTATTGCGCTCCCATTGTCATACACAGGGCAAATAGCACTGGCGTCTGTTCCCAGCATGTACAGTGTATTGGACTGAAGAGGAGCTACTGTTCTTGTCAGTTTTCTAAGTAGAAGTGAAGAGGATATGGCCGTGTGTGGGAATCACAGTTCTTTTGTTCTGAGCAAGCTCACTGTTCGAACCCATAGTAAACACAGTAGAGTAGAAGAGTGCTCTTTATCAAAAGCAGAGTGTGTTTCTTGTAAGGCGAGCTAGCGTTTGTTTCCCAGTCATATAAGGAGTTGAATCCCATGCAGTTTCTGGTCCTACGAGCAAGAGTTGTTTTCTGGTGAGAAGAGTCACTATTGCGCTCCCATTTTCATACACAGGGCAAATAACACTGGCGTCTGTTCCCAGCATGTACAGTGTATTGGACTGAATAGGAGCTACTGTTCTTTTCAGTATCCTAAGCAGAATTGAACTAGATATGGCCGTGTGTGTAGGAAGCACAGTTCTTTTGTACTGAGCAAGCTCACTGTTCGAACCCATAAGAAACACAGTAGAGTAGAAGAGTGCTCTTTTCTCTAAAGCAGAGTGTGTTTCTTGTAAGGCGAGCTAGCATTTGTTTCCCAGTCCTAAATGGAGTTGAATCACATGCAGTTTCTGGTCCTAAGAGCAAAAGTTGTTTTATGGAAAGAAGAGTCACTATTGCGCTACCATTGCCATACACAGGACAAATAGCACTCGCGTCTGTTGCCAGCAAGTGCAGTGTATTGGACTGAAGATGATCTACTGTTCTTGCCAGGTTCCTAAGCAGAATTGAACTAGATATGGCCGTGTGTGTAGGAAGCACAGTTCTTTTGTTCTGAGCAAGCTCACTTTTCGGACCCCATAGGAAACACAGTAGAGTAGAAGAGTGCTCTTTTCTCAAAAGCAGAGTGTGTTTCTTGTAAGGCGAGCTAGCGTTTGTTTCCCAGTTCTAAATGGAGTGGAATCACATGCAGTTTCTGGTCCTACGCGCAAGAGTTGTTTTATGGTAAGAATAGTCACTATTGTGCTGCCATTGCCATACACAGGACAAATAGCACTGGCGTCTGTTCCCAGCAAGTACAGTGTATCGGACTGAAGAGGAGCTACTATTCTTGTCAGTTTCCTAAGCAGAGTTGAACTAGATATGGCCCGTGTGTAGGAAGCACATTTCATATGTTCTGCGCAAGCTCACTGTTCTGGCCCTATAGGAAACACAGTAGAGTAGATGAGTGCTCTTTTCTCTAAAGCAGAGTGTGTTTCTTGTAAGGCGAGCTAGCGATTGTATCCTAGTCCTAAATGGAGTTGAATCCCATGCAGTTTCTGGTCCTACGAACAAGAGTTGTTTTCTGGTAAGGAAAGTCACATTGTGCTCTCATTGCCATACACAGTGCAAATAGCACTCGCGTCTGTTCCCAGCAAGTGCATTGTATTTGACTGAATAGGTGGTACTGTTCTTGTCAGTTACCTAAGCAGATTTGAAATACATATGGCCGTGTGTGTAGGAAGCACAATTCTTTTGTTCTGAGCAAGCTCACTGTTTGGACCCCATAGGAAACAGAGTAGAGTAGAAGAGTGCTCTTTTCTCTAAAGCAGAGTGTGTTTCTTGTAAGGCAAGCTAGCGTTTGTTTCCCAGTCCTAAATGGAGTTGAATCACATGCAGTTTTTGGTCCTATGAGCAAGAGTTGTTTTCTGGTAAGAAGAGTCACAATTGTGCTCCAATTGCCAAACACAGTGCAAATAGCACTCGCGTCTGTTCTCAGCAAGTACAGTGTATCGGACTGAAGAGGAGCTGCTGTTCTTGTCAGTTTCCTAAGCAGAGTTGAACTAGATATGGCCCGTGTGTGTAGGAAGCACAGTTCTTTTGTTCTGACCAAGCTCACTGTTCTGGTCCTGTAAGAAACACAGTAGAGTAGAAGAGTGCTCTTTTCTCAAAAGCAGAGTGTGTTTCTTGTAAGGCGAGCTAGCGTTTGTTTCCTAGTCCTAAATGGAGTTGAATCACATGCAGTTTCTGGTCCTACCAGCAAGAGTTGTTTTCTTGTAAGGAAAATCAATATTGCGCTCCCATTGCCATACACAGTGCAAATAGCACTCGCGTCTGTTCCCAGCAAGTACAGTGTATTGGACTGAAGAGGAGCTACTGTTCTTGTCAGTTTCCTAAGCAGAGTTGAACGAGATATGGCCCGTGTGTGTAGGAAGCACAGTTCTTTTGTTCTGAGCAAGCTCACAGTTCGGACCCCATAGGAAACACAGTAGAGTAGAAGAGTGCTCTTTTCTCAAAAGCAGAGTGTGTTTCTTGTAAGGTGAGATAGTGTTTGTTTCCCAGTCTGAAATGGAGTTGAATCCCATGCAGTTTCTGGTCCTACGAGCAAGAGTTGTTTTCTGGTAAGAAGAGTCACTATTGCGCTCCCATTGCCATATAGAGTGCAAATAGCACTCGCGTCTGTTCCCAGCAAGTACAGTGTATTGGACTGAAGAGGAGCTACTGTTCTTGTCAGTTTCCTAAGCAGAGTTGAACTAGATATGGCCGTGTGTGTAGGAAGCACAGTTCGTTTGTTCTGAGCAAGCTCACTGTTTGGACCCCATAGGAAACACAGTAGAGTAGAAGAGTGCTCTTTTCTCAAAAGCAGAGTGTTTTATTTGTAAGGCGAGGTAGCATTTGTTTCCCAGTCCTAAATGGAGTTGAATCACATGCAGTTTCTGGTCCTACGAGCAATAATTTTTTTCTGGTAAGAAGAGTCACTATTGCGCTCCCATTGTCATACACAGGGCAAATAGCACTGGCGTCTGTTCCCAGCATGTACAGTGTATTGGACTGAAGAGGAGCTACTGTTCTTGTCAGTTTTCTAAGTAGAAGTGAACAGGATATGGCCGTGTGTGGGAATCACAGTTCTTTTGTTCTGAGCAAGCTCACTGTTTGGACCCCATAGGAAACACAGTAGAGTAGAAGAGTGCTCTTTTCTCAAAAGCAGAGTGTGTTTCTTGTAAGGCGAGCTAGCGTTTGTTTCCCAGTTCTAAATGGAGTGGAATCACATGCAGTTTCTGGTCCTACGCGCAAGAGTTGTTTTATGGTAAGAATAGTCACTATTGTGCTGCCATTGCCATACACAGGACAAATAGCACTGGCGTCTGTTCCCAGCAAGTACAGTGTATCGGACTGAAGAGGAGCTACTATTCTTGTCAGTTTCCTAAGCAGAGTTGAACTAGATATGGCCCGTGTGTAGGAAGCACATTTCATATGTTCTGCGCAAGCTCACTGTTCTGACCCTATAGGAAACACAGTAGAGTAGATGAGTGCTCTTTTCTCTAAAGCAGAGTGTGTTTCTTGTAAGGCGAGCTAGCAATTGTATCCTAGTCCTAAATGGAGTTGAATCCCATGCAGTTTCTGGTCCTACGAACAAGAGTTGTTTTCTGGTAAGGAAAGTCACATTGTGCTCTCATTGCCATACACAGTGCAAATAGCACTCGCGTCTGTTCCCAGCAAGTGCATTGTATTTGACTGAATAGGTGGTACTGTTCTTGTCAGTTACCTAAGCAGATTTGAACTACATATGGCCGTGTGTGTAGGAAGCACAATTCTTTTGTTCTGAGCAAGCTCACTGTTTGGACCCCATAGGAAACAGAGTAGAGTAGAAGAGTGCTCTTTTCTCTAAAGCAGAGTGTGTTTCTTGTAAGGCAAGCTAGCGTTTGTTTCCCAGTCCTAAGTGGAGTTGAATCACATGCAGTTTTTGGTCCTATGAGCAAGAGTTGTTTTCTGGTAAGAAGAGTCACAATTGTGCTCCAATTGCCAAACACAGTGCAAATAGCACTCGCGTCTGTTCTCAGCAAGTACAGTGTATCGGACTGAAGAGGAGCTGCTGTTCTTGTCAGTTTCCTAAGCAGAGTTGAACTAGATATGGACCGTGTGTGTAGGAAGCACAGTTCTTTTGTTCTGACCAAGCTCACTGTTCTGGTCCTGTAAGAAACACAGTAGAGTAGAAGAGTGCTCTTTTCTCAAAAGCAGACTGTGTTTCTTGAAAGGCGAGCTAGGATTTGTTTCCCACTCCTAAATGGAGTTGAATCACATGCAGTTTCTGGTCCTACGAGCAAGAGGTGTTTTCTGGTAAGGAAAGTCACTATTGTGCTCCCATTGCCAAACACAGTGCAAATAGCACTCGCGTCTGTTCCCAGCAAGTACAGTGTATCGGACTGAAGAGGAGCTGCTGTTCTTGTCAGTTTCCTAAGCAGAGTTGTACTAGATATGGCCCGTGTGTGTAGGAAGCACAGTTCTTTTGTTCTGAGCAAGCTCACTGTTCTGGTCCTGTAAGAAACACAGTAGAGTAGAAGAGTGCTCTTTTCTCAAAAGCAGAGTGGGTTTCTTGTAAGGCGAGCTAGCGTTTGTTTCCTAGTCCTAAATGGAGTTGAATCACATGCAGTTTCTGGTCCTACGAGCAAGAGTTGTTTTCTGGTAAGAAGAGTAACTATTGCGCTCCAATTGCCATATACACTGCAAATAGCACTCGCGTCTGTTCCCAGCAAGTACAGTGTATTGGACTGAAGAGGAGCTACTGTTCTTGTCAGTTTCCTAAGCAGAGTTGAACAAGATATGGCCCGTGTGTGTAGGAAGCACAGTTCTTTTGTTCTGAGCAAGCTCACAGTTCGGACCCCATAGGAAACACAGTAGAGTAGAAGAGTGCTCTTTTGTCAAAAGCAGAGTGTGTTTCTTGTAAGGTGAGATAGCGTTTGTTTCCCAGTCTGAAATGGAGTTGAATCACATGTAGTTTCTGGTCCTATGAGCAAGAGTTGTTTTCTGGTAAGAAGAGTCACTATTGCGCTCCCATTGCCATATAGAGTGCAAATAGCACTGGCGTCTGTTCCCAGCAAGTACAGTGTATTGGACTGAAGAGGAGCTACTGTTCTTGTCAGTTTCCTAAGCAGAATTGAACTAGATATGTTCATGTGTGTAGGAAGCACTGTTTTTTTATTCTGAGCATGCTCACTGTTCTGGCCCTATAGGAAACCCAGTAGAGTAGAAGAGTGCTCTTTTCTCAAAAGCAGAGTGTGTTTCTTGTAAGGCGAGCTAGCATTTGTTTCCCAGTCCTAAATGGAGTTGAATCACATGCAGTTTTTGGTCCTACGAGCAAGAGTTGTTTTCTGGTCAGGAAAGTCACTATTGCCCTCCCATTGCCACACACAGTGCAAATAGGACTCGCGTCTGTTCCCATCAAGTACAGTGTATAGGACTGAAGAGGAGCTACTGTTCTTGTCAGTTTCCTAAGCAGAGTTGAACTAGATATGGCCCATGTGTTTAGGAAGCACAGTTCTTTTGTTCTGAGCAAGCTCACTGTTCGAACCCATAGGAAACACAGTAGAGTAGAAGAGTGCTCTTTTCTCAAAAGCAGAGTGTGTTTCTTGTAAGGCGAGCTAGCATTTGTTTCCCAGTCCTAAATGGAGTTCAATCACATGCAGTTTCTGGTCCTATGAGCAAGATTTGGTTTCTGTAAGAAGAGTCACTATTGTGCTCCCATTGCATTACACAGTGCAAATAGCACTGGCGTCTGTTCCCAGCAAGTACAGTGTATTGGACTTAAGAGGAGCTACTGTTCTTGTCAGTTTCCTAAGCAGAGTTGAACTAGATATGGCCCCTGTGTGTAGGAAGAACAGTTCTTTTGTTCTGAGCAAGCTCACTGTTCGGACCACATAGGAAACACAGTAGAGTAGAAGAGTGCTCTTTTCTCAAAAGCAGAGTGTGTTTCTTGTAAGGCGAGCTAGCTTTTGTTTCCCAGTCCTAAATGGAGTTGAATCACATGCAGTTTCTGGTCCTACGAGCAAGAGTTGTTTTCTGGTAAGAAGAGTCACTACTGCTCTCCCATTGTCATCCACAGGGCAAATAGCACTGGCGTCTGTTCCCAGCAAGTACAGTGTATGGGACGGAAGAGGATCTACTGATCTTGTCAGTTTCCTAAGCAGAATTGAAATAGATATGGCCGTGTGTGTAGGAAGCACAGTTCTTTTGTTCTGAGCAAGCTCACTGTTCTGGCCCTGTAGGAAACACAGTAGAGTATAAGAGTGCTCTTTTCTCAAAAGCAGAGTGTGTTTCTTGTAAGGCCAGCTAGCGTTTGTTTCCCAGTCCTAAATGGAGTTGAATCACATGCAGTTTCTGGTCCTATGAGCAAGATTTGGTTTCTGGTAAGAAGAGTCACAATTGTGCTCCCATTGCCATACACAGTGCAAATAGCACTGGCGTCTGTTCCCAGCAAGTACAGTGTATTGGACTTAAGAGGAGCTACTGTTCTTGTCAGTTTCCTAAGCAGAGTTGAACTAGATATAGCCCGTGTGTGTAGGAAGCACAGTTCTTTTGTTCTGAGCAACTCACTATTCTGGCCCTAAAGGAAACAGAGTAGAGTAGAAGAGTCCTCTTTTCTCAAAAGCAGAGAGTGTTTCTTGTAAGGCGAGCTAGCGTTTGTTTCCCAGTCCTAAATGGAGTTGAATGACATGCAGTTTCTGGTCCGACGAGCAAGAGTTGTCTTCTGGTAAGAAGCGTCACTATTGCACTCCCATTGTCATACAAAGGGCAAAAAGCACTGGCGTCTGTTCCCAGCAGGACAGTGTATGGTACTGAAGAGGATCTACTATTCTTGTCAGTTTTCTAAGCAGAGTTGAACAAGATATGGCCCGTGTGTGTAGGAAACACAGTTCATTTGTTCTGAGCAAGCTCACTGTTCGGACCCCAAAGGAAACACAGTAGAGTAGAAGAGTGCTCTTTTCTCAAAAGCAGAGTGGGTTTCTTGTAAGGCGAGCTAGCGTTTGTTTCCCAGTCCTAAATGGAGTTGAATCACATGCAGTTTCTGGTCCTAGAAGCAAGAGTTGTTTTCTGGTAAGAAGAGTAACTATTGCGCTCCAATTGCCATATACACTGCAAATAGCACTCGCGTCTGTTCCCAGCAAGTACAGTGTATTGGACTGAAGAGGAGCTACTGTTCTTGTCAGTTTCCTAAGCAGAGTTGAACAAGATATGGCCCGTGTGTGTAGGAAGCACAGTTCTTTTGTTCTGAGCAAGCTCACTGTTCGGACCCCATAGGAAACACAGTAGAGTAGAAGAGTCCTCTTTTCTCAAAAGCAGAGTGTATTTCTTGTAAGGTGAGCTAGTGTTTGTTTCCCAGTCTGAAATGGAGTTGAATCCCATGTAGTTTCTGGTCCTACGAGCAAGAGTTGTCTTCTGGTAAGAAGAGTCACTATTGGGCTCCCATTGCCATATACAGTGCAAATAGCACTCGCGTCTGTTCCCAGCAAGTACAGTGTATTGGACTGAAGAGGAGCTACTGTTTTTGTCAGTTTCCTAAGCAGAGTTGAACTAGATATGGCCGTGTGTGTAGGAAGCACAGTTCGTTTGTTCTGAGCAAGCTCACTGTTTGGACCCCATAGGAAACACAGTAGAGTAGAAGAGTGCTCTTTTCTCAAAAGCAGAGTGTTTTATTTGTAAGGCAAGCTAGCGTTTGTTTCCCAGTCCTAAATGGAGTTGAATCACATGCAGTTTCTGGTCCTACGAGCAAGAATTTTTTTCTGGTAAGAATAGTCACTATTGCACTCCCATTGTCATACACAGGGCAAATAGCACTGGCGTCTGTTCCCAGCATGTACAGTGTATTGGACTGAAGAGGAGCTACTATTCTTGTCAGTTTTCTAAGTAGAAGTGAACAGGATATGGCCGTGTGTGTAGGAATCACAGTTCTTTTGTTCTGAGCAAGCTCACTGTTCGAACCCATAGTAAACACAGTAGAGTAGAAGAGTGCTCTTTTCTCAAAAGCAGAGTGTGTTTCTTGTAAGGCGAGCTAGCGTTTGTTTCCCAGTCATAAAAGGAGTTGAATCCCATGCAGTTTCTGGTCCTACGAGCAAGAGTTGTTTTCTGGTGAGAAGAGTCACTATTGCGCTCCCATTTTCATACACAGGGCAAATAACACTGGCGTCTGTTCCCAGCATGTACAGTGTATTGGACTGAAGAGGAGCTACTGTTCTTTTCAGTATCCTAAGCAGAATTGAACTAGATATGGCCGTGTGTGTAGGAAGCACAGTTCTTTTGTTCTGAGCAAGCTCACTGTTCGGACCCCATAGGAAACACAGTAGAGTAGATGAGTGCTCTTTTCTCAAAAGCAGAGTGTATTTCATGTAAGGCGAGCTAGCATTTGTTTCCCAGTCCTAAATGGAGTGAATCACATGCAGTTTCTGGTCCTACGAGCAAGAGTTGTTTTCTAGTAAGGAAAGTCACTATTGCGCTCTCATTGCCACACACAGTGAAAATAGCACTCGTGTCTGTTCCCAGCAAGTACAGTGTATCAGAATGAAGAGGAGCTACTGTTCTTGTCAGTTTCCTAAGCAGAGTTGAACTAGATATGTCCCTTGTGGGAAGCACAGTTCTTTTGCTCTGAGCAAGCTCACTGTTCTGGCCCTATTGGAAACACAGTAGAGTAGACGAGTACTCTTTTCTCTAAAGCAGAGTATGTTTCTTGGAAGGCGAGCTAGTGTTTGTTTCCCAGTCCTAAATGGAGTTGAATCACTTGCAGTTTCTGGTCCTACGAGCAAGAATTGTTTTATGGTAAAAATAGTCACTGTTGCACTGCCATTGCCGTACACAGGACAAATAGCACTGGCGTGTGTTCCCATCAAGTACAGTGTATTGGCCTGAAGAGGATCTACTGTTCTTGTCAGGTTCCAAAGCAGAATTGAACTAGATATGGCCGTGTGTGTAGGAAGCACAGTTCTTTTGTTCTGAGCAAGCTCACTCTTCTGTCCCTATAGGAAACACAGTAGAGTAGAAGAGTGCTCTTTTCTCAAAAGCAGAGTGTGTTTCTTGTAACGAGAGCTAGAGTTTGTTTCCCAGTCCTAAATGGAGTTGAGTCACATGCAGTTTTTTGTTCTACGAGCAAGAGTTGTTTTCTGGTAAGACGAGTCACTATTGTGCTCCAATTGCCATACACAGTGCAATTACCACTGGCGTCTGTTCCCAGCAAGTACAGTGTATTGGACTGAAGAGGATCTACTGTTCTTGTCAGGTTCCTAAGCAGAATTGAACTAGATATGGCCGTGTGTGTAGGAAGCACAGTTCTTTTGTTCTGAGCAAGCTCACTGTTCGGACCCCATAGGAAACACAGTAGAGTAGAAGAGTGCTCTTTTCTCAAAAGCAGAGTGTGTTTCTTGTAAGGCGAGCTAGCGTTTGTTTCCCAGTCCTAAATGGAGTTGAGTCACAGGCAGTTTTTTGTCCTACGAGCATGAGTTCTTTTCTGGTAAGAAGAGTCACTATTGCGCTCCAAATGCCATACACAGTGCAAATAGTTCTCGCGTCTGTTCCCAGCAAGTACAGTGTATCGGAATGAAGAGGATCTACTGTTCTTGTCAGTTTCCTAGGCAGAGTTGAACTAGATATGGCCCGTGTGTGTAGGAAGCACAGTTCTTTTGTTTTGAGCAAGCTCACTGTTTGGACCCCATAGGAAACACAGTAGAGTAGAAGAGTGCTCTTTTGGCAAAAGTAGAGTGTGTTTCTTGTAAGGTGAGCTTGCGTTTGTTTCCCAGTCTTAAATGGAGTTGAGTAACATGTAATTTTTGGTCGTACGAGCAAGAGTTGTTTTCTGATAAGAAGAGTCACTACTGTGCTCCCATTGCCAAACACAGTACAAATAGCACTTGCGTCTGTTCCCAGCGAGTACAGTGTATTGGTCTGAAGAGGAGCTATTGTTCTTGTCAGTTTCCTAAGCCGAGTTGAACTAGATATGGCCCGTGTGTTTAGGAAGCACAATTCCTTTATTCTGAGCAAGCTCACTGTTCGGACCACGTAGGAAACACAGTAGAGTAGAAGAGTGCTCTTTTCTCAAAAGCAGAGTGTGTTTCTTGTAATGCTAGCTAGCGTTTGTTTCACAGTCCTAAATGGAGTTGAACCCCATGCAGGTTCAGGTCCTATGAGCAAGAGTTGTTTTCTGGTAAGAAGAGTCACTATTGTGTTTCCATTGTCATACACAGTGCAAATAGCACTCGCGTCTGTTCCCAGCATGTACAGTGTACTGGACTGAAGAGGAGTTACTGTTCTTGTCAGTTTCCTATGCAGAGTTGAACTAGATATGGCCCGTGTGTGTAGGAAGCACAGTTCTTTTGTTTTGAGCAAGCTCACTGTTCGGACCCCATAGGAAACACAGTAGAGTAGAAGAGTGCTCGTTTCTCAAAAGCAGAGTGTGTTTTTTGTAAGGCAAGCTAGCGTTTGTTTCCCAGTCCTAAATGGAGTTGAACCACATGCAGTTTCTGGTCCTATGAGCAAGAGTTGTTTTCTGGTAAGGAAAGTCACTATTGCGCTCCCATTGCCATACACAGTGCAAATAGCACTCGCGTCTGTTCCCAGCAAGTACAGTGTACTGCACTGAAGAGAATCTACTGTTCTCATCAGTTTCCTAAGCAGAGTTAAACTAGATATGGCCCGTGTGTGTAGGAAGCTCAGTTCCTTTGTTCTGAGCAAGCTCACTGTTTTGGACCCCTAGGAAACACAGAAGAGTAGAAGAGTGGTCTTTTCTCAAAAGCAGAGTGTGTTTCTTGTACGGCGAGCTCGCGTTTGTTTCCCAGTCCTAAATGGAGTTGAATCACATGCAGTTTCTGGCCCTACGAGCAAGAGTTGTTTTCTGGTAAGAAGAGTCACTATTGTGTTTCCATTGTCATACACTGGGCAAATAGCACTGGCGTCTGTTCCCAGCATGTACAGTGTATTGGACTGAAGAGGTTCTACTGTTTTTGTCAGTTTCCTAAGCAGAGTTGAACTAGATATGGCCCGTGTGTGGAGGAAGCACAGTTCTTTTGTTCTGAGCAAGCTTACTGTTCTGGCCCTATAGGAAACAGAGTAGAGAAGATGAGTGCTCTTTTCTCAAAAGCAGAGTATGTTTTTTGTAAGGCGAGCTCGCGTTTGTTCCCCAGTCCTAAATGGAGTTGAATCCCATGCAGTTTCTGGTCCTATGAGCAAGAGATGTTTTCTGGTAAGAAGAGTCACTATTGCGCTCCCATTGTCATACACAGTGCAAATAGCACTCGCGTCTGTTTCCAGCATGTACAGTGTATTGGACTGAAGCGGATCTACTGTTCTTGTCAGTTTCCTAAGCAGAGTTGAACTAGATATGGCCCGTGTGTGTAGGAAGCACAGTTCTTTTGTTCTGAGCAAGCTCACTGTTCGGACCCCATAGGAAACACAGTAGAGTAGAAGAGTCCTCTTTTCTCAAAAGCAGAGTGTATTTCTTGTAAGGTGAGCTAGTGTTTGTTTCCCAGTCTGAAATGGAGTTGAATCACATGTAGTTTCTGGTCCTACGAGCAAGAGTTGTCTTCTGGTAAGAAGAGTCACTATTGGGCTCCCATTGCCATATACAGTGCAAATAGCACTCGCGTCTGTTCCCAGCAAGTACAGTGTATTGGACTGAAGAGGAGCTACTGTTCTTGTCAGTTTCCTAAGCAGAGTTGAACTAGATATGGCCGTGTGTGTAGGAAGCACAGTTCGTTTGTTCTGAGCAAGCTCACTGTTTGGACCCCATAGGAAACACAGTAGAGTAGAAGAGTGCTCTTTTCTCAAAAGCAGAGTGTTTTATTTGTAAGGCGAGCTAGCGTTTGTTTCCCAGTCCTAAATGGAGTTGAATCACATGCAGTTTCTGGTCCTACGAGCAAGAATTTTTTTCTGGTAAGAAGAGTCACTATTGCACTCCCATTGTCATACACAGGGCAAATAGCACTGGCGTCTGTTCCCAGCATGTACAGTGTATTGGACTGAAGAGGAGCTACTGTTCTTGTCAGTTTTCTAAGTAGAAGTGAACAGGATATGGCCGTGTGTGTAGGAATCACAGTTCTTTTGTTCTGAGCAAGCTCACTGTTCGAACCCATAGTAAACACAGTAGAGTAGAAGAGTGCTCTTTTCTCAAAAGCAGAGTGTGTTTCTTGTAAGGCGAGCTAACGTTTGTTTCCCAGTCATAAAAGGAGTTGAATCCCATGCAGTTTCTGGTCCTACGAGCAAGAGTTGTTTTCTGGTGAGAAGAGTCACTATTGCGCTCCCATTTTCATACACAGGGCAAATAACACTGGCGTCTGTTCCCAGCATGTACAGTGTATTGGACTGAAGAGGAGCTACTGTTCTTTTCAGTATCCTAAGCAGAATTGAACTAGATATGGCCGTGTGTGTAGGAAGCACAGTTCTTTTGTTCTGAGCAAGCTCACTGTTCGGACCCCATAGGAAACACAGTAGAGTAGATGAGTGCTCTTTTCTCAAAAGCAGAGTGTGTTTCATGTAAGGCGAGCTAGCATTTGTTTCCCAGTCCTAAATGGAGTGAATCACATGCAGTTTCTGGTCCTATGAGCAAGAGTTGTTTTCTAGTAAGGAAAGTCACTATTGCGCTCTCATTGCCACACACAGTGAAAATAGCACTCGTGTCTGTTCCCAGCAAGTACAGTGTATCAGAATGAAGAGGAGCTACTGTTCTTGTCAGTTTCCTAAGCAGAGTTGAACTAGATATGTCCCTTGTGGGAAGCACAGTTCTTTTGCTCTGAGCAAGCTCACTGTTCTGGCCCTATTGGAAACACAGTAGAGTAGACGAGTACTCTTTTCTCTAAAGCAGAGTATGTTTCTTGGAAGGCGAGCTAGTGTTTGTTTCCCAGTCCTAAATGGAGTTGAATCACTTGCAGTTTCTGGTCCTACGAGCAAGAATTGTTTTATGGTAAAAATAGTCACTGTTGCACTGCCATTGCCGTACACAGGACAAATAGCACTGGCGTGTGTTCCCAGCAAGTACAGTGTATTGGCCTGAAGAAAATCTACTGTTCTTGTCAGGTTCCAAAGCAGAATTGAACTAGATATGGCTGTGTGTGTAGGAAGCACAGTTCTTTTGTTCTGAGCAAGCTCACTCTTCTGTCCCTATAGGAAACACAGTAGAGTAGAAGAGTGCTCTTTTCTCAAAAGCAGAGTGTGTTTCTTGTAACGAGAGCTAGAGTTTGTTTCCCAGTCCTAAATGGAGTTGAGTCACATGCAGTTTTTTGTTCTACGAGCAAGAGTTGTTTTCTGGTAAGACGAGTCACTATTGTGCTCCAATTGCCATACACAGTGCAATTACCACTGGCGTCTGTTCCCAGCAAGTACAGTGTATTGGACTGAAGAGGATCTACTGTTCTTGTCAGGTTCCTAAGCAGAATTGAACTAGATATGGCCGTGTGTGTAGGAAGCACAGTTCTTTTGTTCTGAGCAAGCTCACTGTTCGGACCCCATAGGAAACACAGTAGAGTAGAAGAGTGCTCTTTTCTCAAAAGCAGAGTGTGTTTCTTGTAAGGCGAGCTCGCGTTTGTTTCCCAGTCCTAAATGGAGTTGAGTCACAGGCAGTTTTTTGTCCTACGAGCATGAGTTCTTTTCTGGTAAGAAGAGTCACTATTGCGCTCCAAATGCCATACACAGTGCAAATAGTTCTCGCGTCTGTTCCCAGCAAGTACAGTGTATCGGAATGAAGAGGATCTACTGTTCTTGTCAGTTTCCTAGGCAGAGTTGAACTAGATATGGCCCGTGTGTGTAGGAAGCACAGTTCTTTTGTTTTGAGCAAGCTCACTGTTTGGACCCCATAGGAAACACAGTAGAGTAGAAGAGTGCTCTTTTGGCAAAAGTAGAGTGTGTTTCTTGTAAGGTGAGCTTGCGTTTGTTTCCCAGTCTTAAATGGAGTTGAGTAACATGTAGTTTTTGGTCGTACGAGCAAGAGTTGTTTTCTGATAAGAAGAGTCACTACTGTGCTCCCATTGCCAAACACAGTACAAATAGCACTTGCGTCTGTTCCCAGCGAGTACAGTGTATTGGTCTGAAGAGGAGCTATTGTTCTTGTCAGTTTCCTAAGCCGAGTTGAACTAGATATGGCCCGTGTGTTTAGGAAGCACAATTCCTTTATTCTGAGCAAGCTCACTGTTCGGACCACGTAGGAAACACAGTAGAGTAGAAGAGTGCTCTTTTCTCAAAAGCAGAGTGTGTTTCTTGTAATGCTAGCTAGCGTTTGTTTCACAGTCCTAAATGGAGTTGAACCCCATGCAGGTTCAGGTCCTATGAGCAAGAGTTGTTTTCTGGTAAGAAGAGTCACTATTGTGTTTCCATTTTCATACACAGTGCAAATAGCACTCGCGTCTGTTCCCAGCATGTACAGTGTACTGGACTGAAGAGGAGTTACTGTTCTTGTCAGTTTCCTATGCAGAGTTGAACTAGATATGGCCCGTGTGTGTAGGAAGCACAGTTCTTTTGTTTTGAGCAAGCTCACTGTTCGGACCCCATAGGAAACACAGTAGAGTAGAAGAGTGCTCGTTTCTCAAAAGCAGAGTGTTTTTTTGTAAGGCAAGCTAGCGTTTGTTTCCCAGTCCTAAATGGAGTTGAACCACATGCAGTTTCTGGTCCTATGAGCAAGAGTTGTTTTCTGGTAAGGAAAGTCACTATTGCGCTCCCATTGCCATACACAGTGCAAATAGCACTCGCGTCTGTTCCCAGCAAGTACAGTGTACTGCACTGAAGAGAATCTACTGTTCTCATCAGTTTCCTAAGCAGAGTTAAACTAGATATGGCCCGTGTGTGTAGGAAGCTCAGTTCCTTTGTTCTGAGCAAGCTCACTGTTTTGGACCCCTAGGAAACACAGAAGAGTAGAAGAGTGGTCTTTTCTCAAAAGCAGAGTGTGTTTCTTGTACGGCGAGCTCGCGTTTGTTTCCCAGTCCTAAATGGAGTTGAATCACATGCAGTTTCTGGCCCTACGAGCAAGAGTTGTTTTCTGGTAAGAAGAGTCACTATTGTGTTTCCATTGTCATACACTGGGCAAATAGCACTGGCGTCTGTTCCCAGCATGTACAGTGTATTGGACTGAAGAGGTTCTACTGTTTTTGTCAGTTTCCTAAGCAGAGTTGAACTAGATATGGCCCGTGTGTGGAGGAAGCACAGTTCTTTTATTCTGAGCAAGCTCACTTTTCGGACCCCATAGGAAACACAGTAGAGTAGAAGAGTGCCCTTTTCTCAAAAGCAGAGCGTGTTTCTTGTAAGGCGAGCTAGCGTTTGTTTCCCAGTCCTAAATGGAGTTGAATCACATGCAGTTTCTGGTCCTACGAGCAAGAGTTGTTTTCTGGTAAAAAGAGTCACTATTGTGCTCTCATTGCCATAGACAGTGCAAAGAGCACTCGCGTCTGTTCCCAGAAAGTACAGTGTATTGGACTGAATAGAAGTTACTGTTCTTGTCAGTTTCCTAAGCAGAGTTGAACTAGATATGGCCCGTGTGTGTAGGAGGCACAGTTCTTTTGTTCTAAGCAAGCTCATTGTTCTGGCCCTAAAGGAAACACAGTAGAGTAGAAGAGTGATCTTTTCTCAAAAACAGAGTGTGTTTCTTGTAAGGCGAGCTAGCGTTTGTTTCTGAGTCCTAAAAGGAGTTGAGTCACATGCAGTTTCTGGTCCTATGAGCAAGAGTTGTTTTCTGGTAAAAAAAAGTCACTGTTGTGCTCCCATTGCCAAACACAATGCAAATAGCACTTGCGTCTGTTCCCAGCAAGTACAGTGTACTGGACTGAAGAGGATCTACTGTTCTTCTCAGTTTCCTAAGCAGAGATGAACTAGATATGGCCCGTGTGTGTAGGAAGCACAGTTCTTTTGTTCTGATCAAGCTCACTCTTCGGACCCCGTAGAAAACACAGAAGAGTAGAAGAGTGCTCTTTTCTCAAAAGCAGAGTGTGTTTCTTGTACAGCGAGCTCGTGTTTGTTTCCCAGTCCTAAATGGAGTTGAATCACATGCAGTTTCTGGTCCTACGAGCAAGAGTTGTTTTCTGGTAAGAAGAGTAATTATTGCGCTCCCATTGTCATACATAGGGCAAATAGCACTGGCGTCTGTTCCCAGCATGTACAGTGTATTGGACTGAAGAAGATCTACTGTTCTTGTCAGGTTCCTAAGCAGAATTGAACTAAATTTGGCCGTGTGTGTAGGAAGCACAGTTCTTTTGTTCTGAGCAAGCTCTCTGTTCGGACCCCATAGGAAACACAGTAGAGTAGAAGAGTGCTCGTTTCTCAAAAAGCAGAGTGTGTTTCTTGTAAGGCGAGGTAGCATTTGTTTCCCAGTCTTAAATGGAGTTGAATCACATGCAGTTTCCGGCCCTCGAGCAAGAGTTGTTTTCGAGGAAGAAGTGTCACTATTGCGCTCCCATTGACATGCACAGGGCAAATAGCACTGGCGTCCGTTCCCAGCATATACAGTGTATTGGACTGAAGAGGAGCTACTGTTCTTGTCAGTTTCCTAAGCAGAGTTGAACTAGATATGGCCCCTGTGTGTAGGAAGCACAGTTCTTTGGTTCTGAGCAAGCTCACTGTTTTGGCCCTAAAAGAAACACAGTAGAGTAGAAGACTGCTCTTTCTTCAAAAGCAGAGTGTGTTTCTTGTAAGGCGAGCTAGCGTTTGTTTCCCAGTCCTAAATGGAGTTGAATCACATGCAGTTTTTGGTCCTACGAGCAAGAGTTGTTTTCTGGTAAGGAAAGTCACTATTGCCCTCCCATTGCCACACACAGTGCAAATAGGACTCGTGTCTGTTCCCATCAAGTACAATGTATTGGACTGAAGAGGAGCTACTGTTCTTGTCAGTTTCCTAAGCAGAGTTGAACTAGATATGGCCCATGTGTGTAGGAAGCACAGTTCTTTTGTTCTGAGCAAGCTCACTGTTCGGACCTCATAGGAAACACAGGAGAGTAGAAGAGTGCTCTTTTCTCAAAAGTAGAGTGTGTTTCTTGTAAGGCGATCTAGCGTTTGTTTCCCAGTCATAAATGGAGTTCAATCACATGCAGTTTCTGGTCCTATGAGCAAGATTTGGTTTCTGGTAAGAAGAGTCACTATTGCGCTCCCATTGCCAAACACAGTGCAAATAGCACTGGCGTCTGTTCCCAGCAAGTACAGTGTATTGGACTTAAGAGGACCTACTGTTCTTGTCAGTTTCCTAAGCAGAGTTGAACTAGATATGGCCCCTGTGTGTAGGAAGAACAGTTCTTTTGTTCTGAGCAAGCTCACTGTTCGGACCCCATAGGAAAAACAGTAAAGTAGAAGAGTGCTCTTTTCTCAAAAGCAGAGTGTTTTATTTGTAAGGCAAGCTAGCGTTTGTTTCCCAGTCCTAAATGGAGTTGAATCACATGCAGTTTCTGGTCCTACGAGCAAGAATTTTTTTCTGGTAAGAAGAGTCACTATTGCGCTCCCATTGTCATACACAGGGCAAATAGCACTGGCGTTTGTTCCCAGCATGTACAGTGTATTGGACTGAAGAGGAGCTACTGTTCTTGTCAGTTTTCTAAGTAGAAGTGAACAGGATATGGCCATGTGTGTAGGAATCACAGTTCTTTTGTTCTGAGCAAGCTCACTGTTCGAACCCATAGTAAACACAGTAGAGTAGAAGAGTGCTCTTTTCTAAAAAGCAGAGTGTGTTTCTTGTAAGGCTTGCTAGCATTTGTTTCCCAGTCATAAAAGGAGTTGAATCCCATGCAGTTTCTGGTCCTACGAGCAAGAGTTGTTTTCTGGTGAGAAGAGTCACTATTGCGCTCCCATTTTCATACACAGCGCAAATAACACTGGCGTCTGTTCCCAGCATGTACAGTGTATTGGACTGAAGAGGAGATACTGTTCTTTTCAGTATCCTAAGCAGAATTGAACTAGATATGGCCGTGTGTGTAGGAAGCGCAGTTCTTTTGTACTGAGCAAGCTCACTGTTCGAACCCATAAGAAACACAGTAGAGTAGAAGAGTGCCCTTTTCTCAAAAGCAGAGTGTGTTTCTTGTAAGGCAAGCTAGCATTTGTTTCCCAGTCCTAAATGGAGTTCAATCACATGCAGTTTCTGGTCCTATGAGCAAGAGATGTTTTCTGGTAAGAAGAGTCACTATTGTGCTCCCTTTGTCATACACAGTGCAAGTTGCACTGGCGTCAGTTCCCAGCATGTACAGTGTATTGGACTGAAGAGGATCTACTGTTGTTGTCAGTTTCCTAAGCAGAATTGAACTAGATATGGCCGTGTGTGTAGGAAGCACAGTTCTTTTGTTCTGAGCAAGCTCACTGTTCTGGCCCTATAAAAAACACAGTAGAGTAGAAGAGTGATCTTTTCTCAAAAGGAGAGTGTGTTTCTCGTAAGGCGAGCTAGCGTTTGTTTCCCAGTCCTAAATGGAGTTGAATCACATGCAGTTTTTGATCCTACGAGCAAGAGTTGTTTTCTGGTAAGGAAAGTCACTATTGGGCTCCCATTGCCATACACATTACAAAAAGCACTCGCGTCTTTTCCCAGCTAGTACAGTGTATCGGATTGAAGAGGAGCTACTGTTCTTGTCAGTTTCCTAAGCAGAGTTGAACTAGATATGGCCCGTGTGTAGGAAGCACAGTTCTTATGTTCTGAGCAAGCTCACTGTTCTGGCCCTATAGGAAACACAGAAGAGTAGAAGAGTGATCTTTTATCAAAAGCAGAGTGTGTTTCTTGTAAGGCGATCTAGCGTTTATTTCCCAGTCCTAAATGGAGTTGAATCACATGCAGTTTCAGGTCCTACGATCTAGAGTTGTCTTCTGGTAAGGAAAGTCACTATTGTGCTCCCATTGCCATACATAGTGCAAATAGCACTCGCGTCTGTTCCCAGCAGGTACAGTGTATTGGACTGAAGATGAGCTACTGTTCTTATCAGTTTCTTAAGCAGAGTTGAAGTAGATATGGCCGGTGTGTGTAGGAAGCACAGTTCTTTTGTTCTGAGCAAGCTCACTGTTCGGACCCCATAGGAAACACAGTAGAGTAGAAGAGTGCTCTTTTCTCAAAAGCAGAGTGTGTTTCTTGTAAGTCGAGATAGCGTTTGTTTCCCAGTCCTAAATGGAGTTGAATCACATGCAGTTTTTGATCCTACAAGCAAGAGTTGTCTTCTGGTAAGGAAAGTCACTATTGCGCTCCCATTGCCATACATAGTGCAAATAGCACTCGCGTCTGTTCCCAGCAGGTACAGTGTATTGGACTGAAGATGAGCTACTGTTCTTATCAGTTTCTTAAGCAGAGTTGAACTAGATATGGCCGGTGTGTGTAGGAAGCACAGTTCTTTTGTTCTGAGCAAGCTCACTGTTCGGACCCCATAGGAAACACAGTAGAGTAGAAGAGTGCTCTTCTCTCAAAAGCAGAGTGTGTTTCTTGTAAGTCGAGATAGCGTTTGTTTCCCAGTCCTAAATGGAGTTGAATCACATGCAGTTTCTAGTCTTACGAGCAAGAGTTCTTTTCTGATAAGAAGAGTCACTATTGTGCTCCCATTGTCATACACAAGGCAAATAGCCCTGGCGTCCATTCCCAGCATATACAGTGTTTTGGACTGAAGAGGATCTACTATTCTTGTCAGTTTCCTAAGCAGAATTGAACCAGATATGGCCGTGTGTGTAGGAAGCACAGTTCTTTTGTTCTGAGCAAGCTCACTGTTTTGGCTCTATAGGAAACACAGTAGAGTAGAAGAGTGCTCTTTTCTCAAAAGCAGAGTGTGTTTCTTGTAAGGCAAGCTAGCATTTGTTTCCCAGTCCTAAATGGAGTTCAATCACATGCAGTTTCTGGTCCCAAGATCAAGAGTTGTTTTCTGGTAAGAAGAGTCACTATTGCGCTCCCCTTGTCATACACAGGGCAAATAGCACAGGCGTCTGTTCCCAGCATGTACAGGGTATTGGACTGAAGAGGATCTACTGTTGTTGCCAGTTTCCTAAGCAGAATTGAACTAGATATGGCCGTGTGTGTAGGAAGCACAGTTTTTTTGTTCTGAGCAATCTCAATGTTCTGGCCCTATAAAAAACACAGTAGAGAAGAAGAGTGATCTTTTCTCAAAAGCAGAGTGTGTTTCTCCTAAGGCGAGCTAGCGTTTGTTTCCCAGTCCTAAAAGGAGTTGAATCACATGCAGTTTTTGATCCTATGAGCAAGAGTTGTTTTCTGGTAAGGAAAGTCACTATTGCGCTCCAATTGCCATACACAGAGCAAAAAGCACTCGCGTCTGTTCCCAGCAGGTACAGTGTATTGGACTGAAGAGGAGCTACTGTTCTTGTCAGTTTCCTAAGCAGAATGAAACTAGATAAGGCCCGTGTGTGTAGGAAGCACAGTTCTTTTGTTCTGAGCAAGCTCACAATTCTGGCCCTAAAGGAAACACAGTAGAGTAGAAGAGTGCTCTTTTCTCAAAAGTAAAGTGTGTTTCTTGTAAGGCGAGCTAGCGTTTGTTTCCCAGTCCTAAACGGAGTTGAATCACATGCAGTTTTTGATCCTACGAGCAAGAGTTGTTTTTTGGTAAGGAAAGTCACTATTGCGCTCCCATTGACATACACAGTGCAAATAGCACTCGCGTCTGTTCCCAGCAAGTACAGTGTATTGGACTTAAGAGGAGATACTGTTCTTGTCAGTTTCCTAAGCAGAGTTGAACTAGACATGGCCCCTGTGTGTAGGAAGCTCAGTTCTTTTCTTCTAATCAAGCTCACTGTTCTGTCCCTATAGGAAACATAGTAGAGGAGAAGAGTGATCTTTTCACAAATGCAGAGTGTGTTTCTTGTAAGGCGAGCTAGCGTTTGTTTCCCAGTCATAAATGGAGTTGAATCACATGTAGTTTCTAGTCCTATGAGCAAGAGTTGTTTTCTGGTAAGAAGAATCACTATTGCGCTCCCATTGTCATACACAGCGCAAATAGCACTGGCTTCTGTTCCCAGCATGTACCGTGTATTGGACTGAAGAGGAGCTGCTGCTCTTGTCAGTTTCCTAAGCAGAATTGAACCAGATATGGTCGTGTGTGCAGGAAGCACAGTTCTTTTGTTCTGAGCAAGCTCACTGTTTTGGTTCTATAGGAAACACAGTAGAGTAGAAGAGTGCTCTTTTCTCAAAAGCAGAGTGTGTTTCTTGTAAGGCGAGCTAGCATTTGTTTCCCAGTCCTAATTGGAGTTCAATCACATGCAGTTTCTGGTCCCAAGATGAAGAGTTGTTTTCTGGTAAGAAGAGTCACTATTGCACTCCCATTGTCATACACAGGGCAAATAGCACTGGCATCTGTTCCCACAATGTACAGTGTATTGGACTGAAGAGGATCTACTGTTGTTGCCAGTTTCCTAAGCAGAATTGAACTAGATATGGCCGTGTGTGTAGGAAGCACAGTTCTTTTGTTCTGAGCAAGCTCACTGTTCTGGCCCTATAAAAAACACAGTAGAGTAGAATTGTGATCTTTTCTCAAAAGCAGAGTGTGTTTCTCCTAAGGCGAGCTAGCGTTTGTTTCCCAGTCCTAAATGGAGTTGAATCACATGCAGTTTTTGATCCTACGAGCAAGAGTTGTTTTCTGATAAGGAAAGTCACTATTGTGCTCCCATTGACATACACAGTGCAAATAGCACTCGCGTCTCTTCCCAGCAAGTACAGTGTATTGGACTTAAGAGGAGATACTTTTCTTGTCAGTTTCCTAAGCAGAGTTGAACTAGATATGTCCCCTGTGTTTAGGAAGCTCAGTTCTTTTGTTCTGAGCAAGCTCACTGTTCTGTCCCTTATAGGAAACATAGTAGAGTAGATAGTGATCTTTTCACAAAAGCAAAGTGTGTTTCTTGTAAGGCGAGCTTGCGTTTGTTTTCCAGTCCTAAATGGAGTTGAATCACATGTAGTTTCTGGTCCTACGAGCAAGAGTTGTTTTCTGGTAAGAAGAATCACTATTGCGCTCCCATTGTCATACACAGGGCAAATAGCACTGGCGTCTGTTCCCAGCATGTACAGTGTATTGGACTGAAGAGGAGCTACTGTTCTTGTCAGTTTCCTAAGCAGAGTTGAACTAGATATGGCCCGTGTGTGTAGGAAGCACAGTTCTTTTGTTCTGAGCAAGCTCACTATTCAGGCCCTATAGGAAACACAGTAGAGTAGAAGAGTGCTCTTTTCTCAAAAGCAGAGTGTGTTTCTTGTAAGGCGAGCTAGCGTTTCTTTCCCAGTCCTAAATGGAGTTGAATCACATGCAGTTTTTGGTCCTACCAGCAAGAATTGTTTTCTGGTAAGGAAAGTCACTATTGCCCTTCCATTGCCACACACAGTGCAAATAGGACTCGAGTCTGTTCCAGTCAAGCACAGTGTATTGGACTGAAGAGGAGCTACTGTTCTTGTCAGTTTCCTAAGCAGAGTTGAACTAGATATAGCCCGTGTGTGTCGGAAGCACAGTTCTTTTGTTCTGAGCAAGCTCACTATTCTGGCCCTATAGGAAACACAGTAGAGTAGATGAGCGCTCTTTTCTCAAAAGCAGAGTGTGTTTCTTGTAAGGCGAGGTAGCGTTTGTTTCCCAGTCCTAAATGGAGTTGAATAACATGCAGTTTCTGGTCCTAGGAGCAAGAGTTTTTTTTGATAAGAAGAGTCACTATTGAGCTCCCATTGTCATACACAGGGCAAATAGTACTGGCGTCTTTTCCCAGGAAGTACAGTGTATTGGACTGAAGAGGAGCTACTGTTCTTGTCAGTTTCCTAAGCAGAGTTGAACTAGATATAGCTCGTGTGTGTAGGAAGCACAGTTCTTTTGTTCTGAGCAAGCTCACTGTTTGGACCCCGAAGGAAACACAGTAGAGTAGAAGAGTGCACTTTTCTCAAAAGCAGAGTGTGTTTCTTGTAAGGCGAGTTAGCATTTGTTTCCCAGTCCTAAATGGAGTTGAATCACATGCAGTTTCTGGTCCTACGAGCAAGAGTTGTTTTCTGGTAAGAAGAGTCACTATTGCGCTCCAGTTGCCATATACAGTGCAAATAGCACTCGCCTCTGTTCCCAGCAAATACAGTGTATCGGACTGAAGAGGAGCTACTGTTCTTGTCAGTTTCCTAAGCAGAGTTGAACTAGATATGGCCCATGTGTGTAGGAAGCACAGTTCTTTTGTTCTGAGCAAGCTCACTGTTCGGACCCCAATGGAAACACAGTAGAGTAGAAGAGTGCTCTTTTCTCCAAAGCAGAGTGAGTTTCTTGTAAGGCGAGCTAGCATTTGTTTCCCAGTCTGAAATGGAGTTGAATCCCATGCAGTTTCTGGTCCTACGAGCAAGAGTTGTTTTCTGGTAAGAAGAGTCACTATTGTGCTCCCATTGTCATACACAGTGCAAATAACACTGGCTTCTGTTCCCAGCATGTACAGTGTATTGGACTTAAGAGGAGATACTGTTCTTGTCAGTTTCCTAAGCAGAGTTGAACTAGATATGGCCCCTGTGTGTAGGAAGCTCAGTTCTTTTCTTCTAATCAAGCTCACTGTTCTGTCCCTATAGGAAACATAGTAGAGGAGAAGAGTGATCTTTTCACAAATGCAGAGTGTGTTTCTTGTAAGGCGAGCTAGCGTTTGTTTCCCAGTCATAAATGGAGTTGAATCACATGTAGTTTCTAGTCCTATGAGCAAGAGTTGTTTTCTGGTAAGAAGAATCACTATTGCGCTCCCATTGTCATACACAGCGCAAATAGCACTGGCTTCTGTTCCCAGCATGTACCGTGTATTGGACTGAAGAGGAGCTACTGCTCTTGTCAGTTTCCTAAGCAGAATTGAACCAGATATGGTCGTGTGTGTAGGAAGCACAGTTCTTTTGTTCTGAGCAAGCTCACTGTTTTGGTTCTATAGGAAACACAGTAGAGTAGAAGAGTGCTCTTTTCTCAAAAGCAGAGTGTGTTTCTTGTAAGGCGAGCTAGCATTTGTTTCCCAGTCCTAATTGGAGTTCAATCACATGCAGTTTCTGGTCCCAAGATGAAGAGTTGTTTTCTGGTAAGAAGAGTCACTATTGCACTCCCATTGTCATACACAGGGCAAATAGCACTGGCGTCTGTTCCCACAATGTACAGTGTATTGGACTGAAGAGGATCTACTGTTGCTGCCAGTTTCCTAAGCAGAATTGAACTTGATATGGCCGTGTGTGTAGGAAGCACAGTTCTTTTGTTCTGAGCAAGCTCACTGTTCTGGCCCTATAAAAAACACAGTAGAGTAGAATTGTGATCTTTTCTCAAAAGCAGAGTGTGTTTCTCCTAAGGCGAGCTAGCGTTTGTTTCCCAGTCCTAAAAGGAGTTGAATCACATGCAGTTTTTGATCCTATGAGCAAGAGTTGTTTTCTGTTAAGGAAAGTCACTATTGCGCGCCGATTGCCATACACAGAGCAAACAGCACTTGCGTCTGTTCCCAGCAAGTACAGTGTATTGGACTGAAGAGGAGCTACTGTTCTTTTCAGTTTCCTAAGCAGAATGGAACTAGATATGGCCCGTGTGTGTAGGAAGCACAGTTCTTTTGTTCTGAGCAAGCTCACTATTCTGGCCCTTTAGGAAACACAGTAGAGTAGAAGAGTGCTCTTTTCTCAAAAGTAAAGTGTGTTTCTTGTAAGGCGAGCTAGCATTTGTTTCCCAGTCCTAAATGGAGTTGAATCACATGCAGTTTTTGATCCTACGAGCAAGAGTTGTTTTCTGATAAGGAAAGTCACTATTGTGCTCCCATTGACATACACAGTGCAAATAGCACTCGAATCTCTTTCCAGCAAGTACAGTGTATTGGACTTAAGAGGAGATACTTTTCTTGTCAGTTTCCTAAGCAGAGTTGAACTAGATATGTCCCCTGTGTTTAGGAAGCTCAGTTCTTTTGTTCTGAGCAAGCTCACTGTTCTGTCCCTTATAGGAAACATAGTAGAGTAGATAGTGATCTTTTCACAAAAGCAAAGTGTGTTTCTTGTAAGGCGAGCTTGCGTTTGTTTTCCAGTCCTAAATGGAGTTGAATCACATGTAGTTTCTGGTCCTACGAGCAAGAGTTGTTTTCTGGTAAGAAGAATCACTATTGCGCTCCCATTGTCATACACAGGGCAAATAGCACTGGCGTCTGTTCCCAGCATGTACAGTGTATTGGACTGAAGAGGAGCTACTGTTCTTGTCAGTTTCCTAAGCAGAGTTGAACTAGATATGGCCCGTGTGTGTAGGAAGCACAGTTCTTTTGTTCTGAGCAAGCTCACTATTCAGGCCCTATAGGAAACACAGTAGAGTAGAAGAGTGCTCTTTTCTCAAAAGCAGAGTGTGTTTCTTGTAAGGCGAGCTAGCGTTTCTTTCCCAGTCCTAAATGGAGTTGAATCACATGCAGTTTTTGGTCCTACCAGCAAGAATTGTTTTCTGGTAAGGAAAGTCACTATTGCCCTTCCATTGCCACACACAGTGCAAATAGGACTCGAGTCTGTTCCAGTCAAGCACAGTGTATTGGACTGAAGAGGAGCTACTGTTCTTGTCAGTTTCCTAAGCAGAGTTGAACTAGATATAGCCCGTGTGTGTCGGAAGCACAGTTCTTTTGTTCTGAGCAAGCTCACTATTCTGGCCCTATAGGAAACACAGTAGAGTAGAAGAGCGCTCTTTTCTCAAAAGCAGAGTGTGTTTCTTGTAAGGCGAGGTAGCGTTTGTTTCCCAGTCCTAAATGGAGTTGAATCACATGCAGTTTCTGGTCCTAGGAGCAAGAGTTTTTTTTGATAAGAAGAGTCACTATTGAGCTCCCATTGTCATACACAGGGCAAATAGTACTGGCGTCTTTTCCCAGGAAGTACAGTGTATTGGACTGAAGAGGAGCTACTGTTCTTGTCAGTTTCCTAAGCAGAGTTGAACTAGATATAGCTCGTGTGTGTCAGAAGCACAGTTCTTTTGTTCTGAGCAAGCTCACTGTTTGGACCCCGAAGGAAACACAGTAGAGTAGAAGAGTGCACTTTTCTCAAAAGCAGAGTGTGTTTATTGTAAGGCGAGTTAGCGTTTGTTTCCCAGTCCTAAATGGAGTTGAATCCCATGCAGTTTCTGGTCCTACGAGCAAGAGTTGTTTTCTGGTAAGAAGAGTCACTATTGTGCTCCCATTGTCATACACAGTGCAAATAACACTGGCGTTTGTTCCCAGCATGTACAGTGTATTGTACTGAAGAGGAGCTACTGTTCTTGTCAGTTTCCTAATCAGAGTTGAACTAGATATGGCCCGTGTGTGTAGGAAGCACAGTTCTTATGTTCTGAGCAAGATCACTGTTCTGGCACTATAGGAAACACAGTAGAGAAGAATAGTACTCTTTATCAAAAGCAGAGTGTGTTTCTTGTAAGGCAAGCTAGCGTTTGTTTCCTAGTGCTAAATGGAGTTGAATCACATGCAGTTTTTGGTCCTATGATCAAGAGTTGTTTTCTGGTAAGAAAAGTCACATTGCGCTCCCATTGCCATACACAGTGCAAATAGCACTCGCGTCTGTTCCCAGCAAGTACAGTGTATTGGACTGAATAGGTGCTACTGTTCTTGTCAGTTTCCTAAGCAGAGTTGAACTAGATATGATTCGTGTGTAGGAAGCACAGTTCTTTTGTTCTGAGCAAGCTCACTGTTTGGACCCCATAGGATACACAGTAGAGTAGAAGAGTGCTCTTTTCTCTAAACCAGAGTGTGTTTCTTGTAAGGCGAGCTAGCGTTTGTTTCGCAGTCCTAAATGGAGTTGAATCCCATGCAGTTTATGGTACTACGAGCAAGAGTTGTTTTCTGGTAAGAAGAGTCACTATTGTGCTGCCATTGCCATACACAGGACAAATACCACTGGCCTCTGTTCGAAGCAAATACAGTGTATTGGACTGAAGAGGATCTACTGTTCTTGTCAGTTTCCTAAGCAGAATTGAACTAGAAATGGCCGTGTGTGTAGGAAACACAGTGCTTTTGTACTGAGCAAGCTCACTGTTCGAACCCATAGGAAACACAGTAGAGTAGAAGAGTGCTCTTTTCTCAAAAGCAGAGTGTGTTTCTTGTAAGGCGAGCTAGCGTTTGTTTCCCAGTCCTAAATGGAGTTGAATCACATGTAGTTTCTGGTCCTACGAGCAAGAGTTGTTTTCTGGTAAGAAGAGTCACTATTGTGCTCCCATTGTCATACACAGGGCAAATAGCACTGGCGTCTGTTCCCAGCAAGTACAGTGTATGGAACTGAAGAGGATCTACTGTTCTTGTCAGTTTCCTAAGCAGAATTGAACTAGATATGGCCGTGTGTGTAGGAAGCACAGTTCTTTTGTTCTGAGCATGCACACTGCTCTGGCCCTATAGGAAACCCAGTAGAGTAAAAGAGTGCTCTTTTCTCAAAAACAGAGTGTGTTTCTTGTAATGTGAGCTAGCGTTTGTTTCCCAGTCCTAAGTGGAGTTGAATCACATGCAGTTTTTGGTCCTAGGAGCAAGAGTTGTTTTCCTGTAAGGAAAGTCACTATTGCCCTCCCATTGCCACACACAGTGCAAATAGGACTCGCGTCTGTTCCCATCAAGTACAGTGTATTGGACTGAAGAGGAGCTACTGTTCTTGTCAGTTTCCTAAGCAGAGTTGAACTAGATATGGCCCATGTGTGTAGGAAGCACAGTTCTTTTGTTCTGAGCAAGCTCACTGTTCGGACCTCATAGGAAACACAGTAGAGTAGAAGAGTGCTCTTTTCTCAAAAGTAGAGTGTGTTTCTTGTAAGGCGAGCTAGTGTTTGTTTCTCAGTCCTAAATGGAGTTAAATCACATGCAATTTCTGGTCCTATGAGCAAGAGTTGTTTTCTGGTAAGAAGAGTCACTATTGTGCTCCCATTGTCATATACAGGGCAAATATCATTGGGGTCTGTTCCCAGCATGTACAGTGTATTGGACTGAAGAGGAGCTAGTGTTCTTGTCAGATTCCTAAGCAGAATTGAACTAGATATGGCCTTGTGTGTAGGAAGCACAGTGCTTTTGTACTGAGCAAGCTCACTGTTTGGACCCCGAAGGAAACACAGTAGAGTAGAAGAGTGCACTTTTCTCAAAAGCAGAGTGTGTTTCTTGTAAGGCGAGTTAGCGTTTGTTTCCCAGTCCTAAATGGAGTTGAATCCCATGCAGTTTCTGGTCCTACGAGCAAGAGTTGTTTTCTGGTAAGAAGAGTCACTATTGTGCTCCCATTGTCATACACAGGGCAAATAGCACTGGCGTCTGTTCCCAGCAAGTACAGTGTATGGAACTGAAGAGGACCTACTGTTCTTGTCAGTTTCCTAAGCAGAATTGAACTAGATATGGCCGTGTGTGTAGGAAGCACAGTTCTTTTGTTCTGAGCATGCACACTGCTCTGGCCCTATAGGAAACCCAGTAGAGTAAAAGAGTGCTCTTTTCTCAAAAACAGAGTGTGTTTCTTGTAATGTGAGCTAGCGTTTGTTTCCCAGTCCTAAGTGGAGTTGAATCACATGCAGTTTTTGGTCCTAGGAGCAAGAGTTGTTTTCCTGTAAGGAAAGTCACTATTGCCCTCCCATTGCCACACACAGTGCAAATAGGACTCGCGTCTGTTCCCATCAAGTACAGTGTATTGGACTGAAGAGGAGCTACTGTTCTTGTCAGTTTCCTAAGCAGAGTTGAACTAGATATGGCCCATGTGTGTAGGAAGCACAGTTCTTTTGTTCTGAGCAAGCTCACTGTTCGGACCTCATAGGAAACACAGTAGAGTAGAAGAGTGCTCTTTTCTCAAAAGTAGAGTGTGTTTCTTGTAAGGTGAGCTAGTGTTTGTTTCTCAGTCCTAAATGGAGTTAAATCACATGCAATTTCTGGTCCTATGAGCAAGAGTTGTTTTCTGGTAAGAAGAGTCACTATTGTGCTCCCATTGTCATATACAGGGCAAATATCATTGGGGTCTGTTCCCAGCATGTACAGTGTATTGGACTGAAGAGGAGCTAGTGTTCTTGTCAGATTCCTAAGCAGAATTGAACTAGATATGGCCTTGTGTGTAGGAAGCACAGTGCTTTTGTTCTGAGCAAGCTCACTGTTCTGGCCCTATAAAAAACACAGTAGAGTAGAATTGTGATCTTTTCTCAAAAGCAGAGTGTGTTTCTCCTAAGGCGAGCTAGCGTTTGTTTCCCAGTCCTAAATGGAGTTGAATCACATGCAGTTTTTGATCCTACGAGCAAGAGTTGTTTTCTGATAAGGAAAGTCACTATTGTGCTCCCATTGACATACACAGTGCAAATAGCACTCGCGTCTCTTCCCAGCAAGTACAGTGTATTGGACTTAAGAGGAGATACTTTTCTTGTCAGTTTCCTAAGCAGAGTTGAACTAGATATGTCCCCTGTGTTTAGGAAGCTCAGTTCTTTTGTTCTGAGCAAGCTCACTGTTCTGTCCCTTATAGGAAACATAGTAGAGTAGATAGTGATCTTTTCACAAAAGCAAAGTGTGTTTCTTGTAAGGCGAGCTTGCGTTTGTTTTCCAGTCCTAAATGGAGTTGAATCACATGTAGTTTCTGGTCCTACGAGCAAGAGTTGTTTTCTGGTAAGAAGAATCACTATTGCGCTCCCATTGTCATACACAGGGCAAATAGCACTGGCGTCTGTTCCCAGCATGTACAGTGTATTGGACTGAAGAGGAGCTACTGTTCTTGTCAGTTTCCTAAGCAGAGTTGAACTAGATATGGCCCGTGTGTGTAGGAAGCACAGTTCTTTTGTTCTGAGCAAGCTCACTATTCAGGCCCTATAGGAAACACAGTAGAGTAGAAGAGTGCTCTTTTCTCAAAAGCAGAGTGTGTTTCTTGTAAGGCGAGCTAGCGTTTCTTTCCCAGTCCTAAATGGAGTTGAATCACATGCAGTTTTTGGTCCTACCAGCAAGAATTGTTTTCTGGTAAGGAAAGTCACTATTGCCCTTCCATTGCCACACACAGTGCAAATAGGACTCGAGTCTGTTCCAGTCAAGCACAGTGTATTGGACTGAAGAGGAGCTACTGTTCTTGTCAGTTTCCTAAGCAGAGTTGAACTAGATATAGCCCGTGTGTGTCGGAAGCACAGTTCTTTTGTTCTGAGCAAGCTCACTATTCTGGCCCTATAGGAAACACAGTAGAGTAGATGAGCGCTCTTTTCTCAAAAGCAGAGTGTGTTTCTTGTAAGGCGAGGTAGCGTTTGTTTCCCAGTCCTAAATGGAGTTGAATAACATGCAGTTTCTGGTCCTAGGAGCAAGAGTTTTTTTTGATAAGAAGAGTCACTATTGAGCTCCCATTGTCATACACAGGGCAAATAGTACTGGCGTCTTTTCCCAGGAAGTACAGTGTATTGGACTGAAGAGGAGCTACTGTTCTTGTCAGTTTCCTAAGCAGAGTTGAACTAGATATAGCTCGTGTGTGTAGGAAGCACAGTTCTTTTGTTCTGAGCAAGCTCACTGTTTGGACCCCGAAGGAAACACAGTAGAGTAGAAGAGTGCACTTTTCTCAAAAGCAGAGTGTGTTTCTTGTAAGGCGAGTTAGCGTTTGTTTCCCAGTCCTAAATGGAGTTGAATCACATGCAGTTTCTGGTCCTACGAGCAAGAGTTGTTTTCTGGTAAGAAGAGTCACTATTGCGCTCCAGTTGCCATATACAGTGCAAATAGCACTCGCCTCTGTTCCCAGCAAATACAGTGTATCGGACTGAAGAGGAGCTACTGTTCTTGTCAGTTTCCTAAGCAGAGTTGAACTAGATATGGCCCATGTGTGTAGGAAGCACAGTTCTTTTGTTCTGAGCAAGCTCACTGTTCGGACCCCAATGGAAACACAGTAGAGTAGAAGAGTGCTCTTTTCTCCAAAGCAGAGTGAGTTTCTTGTAAGGCGAGCTAGCATTTGTTTCCCAGTCTGAAATGGAGTTGAATCCCATGCAGTTTCTGGTCCT
This sequence comes from Peromyscus eremicus, assembly GCF_949786415.1. Classification (NCBI taxonomy): domain Eukaryota; kingdom Metazoa; phylum Chordata; class Mammalia; order Rodentia; family Cricetidae; genus Peromyscus; species Peromyscus eremicus. The sequence continues at coordinate 62,539 of NW_026735977.1, forward strand.
ACGAGCAAGAGTTGTTTTCTGGTAAGAAGAGTCACTATTGTGCTCCCATTGTCATACACAGTGCAAATAACACTGGCGTCTGTTCCCAGCATGTACAGTGTATTGGACTTAAGAGGAGATACTGTTCTTGTCAGTTTCCTAAGCAGAGTTGAACTAGATATGGCCTCTGTGTGTAGGAAGCTCAGTTCTTTTCTTCTAATCAAGCTCACTGTTCTGTCCCTATAGGAAACATAGTAGAGGAGAAGAGTGATCTTTTCACAAATGCAGAGTGTGTTTCTTGTAAGGCGAGCTAGCGTTTGTTTCCCAGTCATAAATGGAGTTGAATCACATGTAGTTTCTAGTCCTATGAGCAAGAGTTGTTTTCTGGTAAGAAGAATCACTATTGTGCTCCCATTGTCATACACAGCGCAAATAGCACTGGCTTCTGTTCCCAGCATGTACCGTGTATTGGACTGAAGAGGAGCTACTGCTCTTGTCAGTTTCCTAAGCAGAATTGAACCAGATATGGTCGTGTGTGTAGGAAGCACAGTTCTTTTGTTCTGAGCAAGCTCACTGTTTTGGTTCTATAGGAAACACAGTAGAGTAGAAGAGTGCTCTTTTCTCAAAAGCAGAGTGTGTTTCTTGTAAGGCGAGCTAGCATTTGTTTCCCAGTCCTAATTGGAGTTCAATCACATGCAGTTTCTGGTCCCAAGATGAAGAGTTGTTTTCTGGTAAGAAGAGTCACTATTGCACTCCCATTGTCATACACAGGGCAAATAGCACTGGCGTCTGTTCCCACAATGTACAGTGTATTGGACTGAAGAGGATCTACTGTTGCTGCCAGTTTCCTAAGCAGAATTGAACTAGATATGGCCGTGTGTGTAGGAAGCACAGTTCTTTTGTTCTGAGCAAGCTCACTGTTCTGGCCCTATAAAAAACACAGTAGAGTAGAATTGTGATCTTTTCTCAAAAGCAGAGTGTGTTTCTCCTAAGGCGAGCTAGCGTTTGTTTCCCAGTCCTAAAAGGAGTTGAATCACATGCAGTTTTTGATCCTATGAGCAAGAGTTGTTTTCTGTTAAGGAAAGTCACTATTGCGCGCCGATTGCCATACACAGAGCAAACAGCACTTGCGTCTGTTCCCAGCAAGTACACTGTATTGGACTGAAGAGGAGCTACTGTTCTTTTCAGTTTCCTAAGCAGAATGGAACTAGATATGGCCCGTGTGTGTAGGAAGCACAGTTCTTTTGTTCTGAGCAAGCTCACTATTCTGGCCCTTTAGGAAACACAGTAGAGTAGAAGAGTGCTCTTTTCTCAAAAGTAAAGTGTGTTTCTTGTAAGGCGAGCTAGCGTTTGTTTCCCAGTCCTAAATGGAGTTGAATCACATGCAGTTTTTGATCCTACGAGCAAGAGTTGTTTTCTGATAAGGAAAGTCACTATTGTGCTCCCATTGACATACACAGTGCAAATAGCACTCGCGTCTCTTCCCAGCAAGTACAGTGTATTGGACTTAAGAGGAGATACTTTTCTTGTCAGTTTCCTAAGCAGAGTTGAACTAGATATGTCCCCTGTGTTTAGGAAGCTCAGTTCTTTTGTTCTGAGCAAGCTCACTGTTCTGTCCCTTATAGGAAACATAGTAGAGTAGATAGTGATCTTTTCACAAAAGCAAAGTGTGTTTCTTGTAAGGCGAGCTTGCGTTTGTTTTCCAGTCCTAAATGGAGTTGAATCACATGTAGTTTCTGGTCCTACGAGCAAGAGTTGTTTTCTGGTAAGAAGAATCACTATTGCGCTCCCATTGTCATACACAGGGCAAATAGCACTGGCGTCTGTTCCCAGCATGTACAGTGTATTGGACTGAAGAGGAGCTACTGTTCTTGTCAGTTTCCTAAGCAGAGTTGAACTAGATATGGCCCGTGTGTGTAGGAAGCACAGTTCTTTTGTTCTGAGCAAGCTCACTATTCAGGCCCTATAGGAAACACAGTAGAGTAGAAGAGTGCTCTTTTCTCAAAAGCAGAGTGTGTTTCTTGTAAGGCGAGCTAGCGTTTCTTTCCCAGTCCTAAATGGAGTTGAATCACATGCAGTTTTTGGTCCTACCAGCAAGAATTGTTTTCTGGTAAGGAAAGTCACTATTGCCCTTCCATTGCCACACACAGTGCAAATAGGACTCGAGTCTGTTCCAGTCAAGCACAGTGTATTGGACTGAAGAGGAGCTACTGTTCTTGTCAGTTTCCTAAGCAGAGTTGAACTAGATATAGCCCGTGTGTGTCGGAAGCACAGTTCTTTTGTTCTGAGCAAGCTCACTATTCTGGCCCTATAGGAAACACAGTAGAGTAGAAGAGCGCTCTTTTCTCAAAAGCAGAGTGTGTTTCTTGTAAGGCGAGGTAGCGTTTGTTTCCCAGTCCTAAATGGAGTTGAATCACATGCAGTTTCTGGTCCTAGGAGCAAGAGTTTTTTTTGATAAGAAGAGTCACTATTGAGCTCCCATTGTCATACACAGGGCAAATAGTACTGGCGTCTTTTCCCAGGAAGTACAGTGTATTGGACTGAAGAGGAGCTACTGTTCTTGTCAGTTTCCTAAGCAGAGTTGAACTAGATATAGCTCGTGTGTGTCAGAAGCACAGTTCTTTTGTTCTGAGCAAGCTCACTGTTTGGACCCCGAAGGAAACACAGTAGAGTAGAAGAGTGCACTTTTCTCAAAAGCAGAGTGTGTTTATTGTAAGGCGAGTTAGCGTTTGTTTCCCAGTCCTAAATGGAGTTGAATCCCATGCAGTTTCTGGTCCTACGAGCAAGAGTTGTTTTCTGGTAAGAAGAGTCACTATTGTGCTCCCATTGTCATACACAGTGCAAATAACACTGGCGTTTGTTCCCAGCATGTACAGTGTATTGTACTGAAGAGGAGCTACTGTTCTTGTCAGTTTCCTAATCAGAGTTGAACTAGATATGGCCCGTGTGTGTAGGAAGCACAGTTCTTATGTTCTGAGCAAGATCACTGTTCTGGCACTATAGGAAACACAGTAGAGAAGAATAGTACTCTTTATCAAAAGCAGAGTGTGTTTCTTGTAAGGCAAGCTAGCGTTTGTTTCCTAGTGCTAAATGGAGTTGAATCACATGCAGTTTTTGGTCCTATGATCAAGAGTTGTTTTCTGGTAAGAAAAGTCACATTGCGCTCCCATTGTCATACACAGTGCAAATAGCACTCGCGTCTGTTCCCAGCAAGTACAGTGTATTGGACTGAATAGGTGCTACTGTTCTTGTCAGTTTCCTAAGCAGAGTTGAACTAGATATGATTCGTGTGTAGGAAGCACAGTTCTTTTGTTCTGAGCAAGCTCACTGTTTGGACCCCATAGGATACACAGTAGAGTAGAAGAGTGCTCTTTTCTCTAAACCAGAGTGTGTTTCTTGTAAGGCGAGCTAGCGTTTGTTTCGCAGTCCTAAATGGAGTTGAATCCCATGCAGTTTATGGTACTACGAGCAAGAGTTGTTTTCTGGTAAGAAGAGTCACTATTGTGCTGCCATTGCCATACACAGGACAAATACCACTGGCCTCTGTTCGAAGCAAATACAGTGTATTGGACTGAAGAGGATCTACTGTTCTTGTCAGTTTCCTAAGCAGAATTGAACTAGAAATGGCCGTGTGTGTAGGAAACACAGTGCTTTTGTACTGAGCAAGCTCACTGTTCGAACCCATAGGAAACACAGTAGAGTAGAAGAGTGCTCTTTTCTCAAAAGCAGAGTGTGTTTCTTGTAAGGCGAGCTAGCGTTTGTTTCCCAGTCCTAAATGGAGTTGAATCACATGTAGTTTCTGGTCCTACGAGCAAGAGTTGTTTTCTGGTAAGAAGAGTCACTATTGTGCTCCCATTGTCATACACAGGGCAAATAGCACTGGCGTCTGTTCCCAGCAAGTACAGTGTATGGAACTGAAGAGGATCTACTGTTCTTGTCAGTTTCCTAAGCAGAATTGAACTAGATATGGCCGTGTGTGTAGGAAGCACAGTTCTTTTGTTCTGAGCATGCACACTGCTCTGGCCCTATAGGAAACCCAGTAGAGTAAAAGAGTGCTCTTTTCTCAAAAACAGAGTGTGTTTCTTGTAATGTGAGCTAGCGTTTGTTTCCCAGTCCTAAGTGGAGTTGAATCACATGCAGTTTTTGGTCCTAGGAGCAAGAGTTGTTTTCCTGTAAGGAAAGTCACTATTGCCCTCCCATTGCCACACACAGTGCAAATAGGACTCGCGTCTGTTCCCATCAAGTACAGTGTATTGGACTGAAGAGGAGCTACTGTTCTTGTCAGTTTCCTAAGCAGAGTTGAACTAGATATGGCCCATGTGTGTAGGAAGCACAGTTCTTTTGTTCTGAGCAAGCTCACTGTTCGGACCTCATAGGAAACACAGTAGAGTAGAAGAGTGCTCTTTTCTCAAAAGTAGAGTGTGTTTCTTGTAAGGCGAGCTAGTGTTTGTTTCTCAGTCCTAAATGGAGTTAAATCACATGCAATTTCTGGTCCTATGAGCAAGAGTTGTTTTCTGGTAAGAAGAGTCACTATTGTGCTCCCATTGTCATATACAGGGCAAATATCATTGGGGTCTGTTCCCAGCATGTACAGTGTATTGGACTGAAGAGGAGCTAGTGTTCTTGTCAGATTCCTAAGCAGAATTGAACTAGATATGGCCTTGTGTGTAGGAAGCACAGTGCTTTTGTACTGAGCAAGCTCACTGTTTGGACCCCGAAGGAAACACAGTAGAGTAGAAGAGTGCACTTTTCTCAAAAGCAGAGTGTGTTTCTTGTAAGGCGAGTTAGCGTTTGTTTCCCAGTCCTAAATGGAGTTGAATCCCATGCAGTTTCTGGTCCTACGAGCAAGAGTTGTTTTCTGGTAAGAAGAGTCACTATTGTGCTCCCATTGTCATACACAGGGCAAATAGCACTGGCGTCTGTTCCCAGCAAGTACAGTGTATGGAACTGAAGAGGACCTACTGTTCTTGTCAGTTTCCTAAGCAGAATTGAACTAGATATGGCCGTGTGTGTAGGAAGCACAGTTCTTTTGTTCTGAGCATGCACACTGCTCTGGCCCTATAGGAAACCCAGTAGAGTAAAAGAGTGCTCTTTTCTCAAAAACAGAGTGTGTTTCTTGTAATGTGAGCTAGCGTTTGTTTCCCAGTCCTAAGTGGAGTTGAATCACATGCAGTTTTTGGTCCTAGGAGCAAGAGTTGTTTTCCTGTAAGGAAAGTCACTATTGCCCTCCCATTGCCACACACAGTGCAAATAGGACTCGCGTCTGTTCCCATCAAGTACAGTGTATTGGACTGAAGAGGAGCTACTGTTCTTGTCAGTTTCCTAAGCAGAGTTGAACTAGATATGGCCCATGTGTGTAGGAAGCACAGTTCTTTTGTTCTGAGCAAGCTCACTGTTCGGACCTCATAGGAAACACAGTAGAGTAGAAGAGTGCTCTTTTCTCAAAAGTAGAGTGTGTTTCTTGTAAGGTGAGCTAGTGTTTGTTTCTCAGTCCTAAATGGAGTTAAATCACATGCAATTTCTGGTCCTATGAGCAAGAGTTGTTTTCTGGTAAGAAGAGTCACTATTGTGCTCCCATTGTCATATACAGGGCAAATATCATTGGGGTCTGTTCCCAGCATGTACAGTGTATTGGACTGAAGAGGAGCTAGTGTTCTTGTCAGATTCCTAAGCAGAATTGAACTAGATATGGCCTTGTGTGTAGGAAGCACAGTGCTTTTGTTCTGAGCAAGCTCACTGTTCTGGCCCTATAAAAAACACAGTAGAGTAGAATTGTGATCTTTTCTCAAAAGCAGAGTGTGTTTCTCCTAAGGCGAGCTAGCGTTTGTTTCCCAGTCCTAAATGGAGTTGAATCACATGCAGTTTTTGATCCTACGAGCAAGAGTTGTTTTCTGATAAGGAAAGTCACTATTGTGCTCCCATTGACATACACAGTGCAAATAGCACTCGCGTCTCTTCCCAGCAAGTACAGTGTATTGGACTTAAGAGGAGATACTTTTCTTGTCAGTTTCCTAATCAGAGTTGAACTAGATATGGCCCGTGTGTGTAGGAAGCACAGTTCTTTTGTTCTGAGCAAGCTCACTATTCAGGCCCTATAGGAAACACAGTAGAGTAGAAGAGCGCTCTTTTCTCAAAAGCAGAGTGTGTTTCTTGTAAGGCGAGGTAGCGTTTGTTTCCCAGTCCTAAATGGAGTTGAATCACATGCAGTTTCTGGTCCTAGGAGCAAGAGTTTTTTTTGATAAGAAGAGTCACTATTGAGCTCCCATTGTCATACACAGGGCAAATAGTACTGGCGTCTTTTCCCAGGAAGTACAGTGTATTGGACTGAAGAGGAGCTACTGTTCTTGTCAGTTTCCTAAGCAGAGTTGAACTAGATATAGCTCGTGTGTGTCAGAAGCACAGTTCTTTTGTTCTGAGCAAGCTCACTGTTTGGACCCCGAAGGAAACACAGTAGAGTAGAAGAGTGCACTTTTCTCAAAAGCAGAGTGTGTTTATTGTAAGGCGAGTTAGCGTTTGTTTCCCAGTCCTAAATGGAGTTGAATCCCATGCAGTTTCTGGTCCTACGAGCAAGAGTTGTTTTCTGGTAAGAAGAGTCACTATTGTGCTCCCATTGTCATACACAGTGCAAATAACACTGGCGTTTGTTCCCAGCATGTACAGTGTATTGTACTGAAGAGGAGCTACTGTTCTTGTCAGTTTCCTAATCAGAGTTGAACTAGATATGGCCCGTGTGTGTAGGAAGCACAGTTCTTATGTTCTGAGCAAGATCACTGTTCTGGCACTATAGGAAACACAGTAGAGAAGAATAGTACTCTTTATCAAAAGCAGAGTGTGTTTCTTGTAAGGCAAGCTAGCGTTTGTTTCCTAGTGCTAAATGGAGTTGAATCACATGCAGTTTTTGGTCCTATGATCAAGAGTTGTTTTCTGGTAAGAAAAGTCACATTGCGCTCCCATTGCCATACACAGTGCAAATAGCACTCGCGTCTGTTCCCAGCAAGTACAGTGTATTGGACTGAATAGGTGCTACTGTTCTTGTCAGTTTCCTAAGCAGAGTTGAACTAGATATGATTCGTGTGTAGGAAGCACAGTTCTTTTGTTCTGAGCAAGCTCACTGTTTGGACCCCATAGGATACACAGTAGAGTAGAAGAGTGCTCTTTTCTCTAAACCAGAGTGTGTTTCTTGTAAGGCGAGCTAGCGTTTGTTTCGCAGTCCTAAATGGAGTTGAATCCCATGCAGTTTATGGTACTACGAGCAAGAGTTGTTTTCTGGTAAGAAGAGTCACTATTGTGCTGCCATTGCCATACACAGGACAAATACCACTGGCCTCTGTTCGAAGCAAATACAGTGTATTGGACTGAAGAGGATCTACTGTTCTTGTCAGTTTCCTAAGCAGAATTGAACTAGAAATGGCCGTGTGTGTAGGAAACACAGTGCTTTTGTACTGAGCAAGCTCACTGTTCGAACCCATAGGAAACACAGTAGAGTAGAAGAGTGCTCTTTTCTCAAAAGCAGAGTGTGTTTCTTGTAAGGCGAGCTAGCGTTTGTTTCCCAGTCCTAAATGGAGTTGAATCACATGTAGTTTCTGGTCCTACGAGCAAGAGTTGTTTTCTGGTAAGAAGAGTCACTATTGTGCTCCCATTGTCATACACAGGGCAAATAGCACTGGCGTCTGTTCCCAGCAAGTACAGTGTATGGAACTGAAGAGGATCTACTGTTCTTGTCAGTTTCCTAAGCAGAATTGAACTAGATATGGCCGTGTGTGTAGGAAGCACAGTTCTTTTGTTCTGAGCATGCACACTGCTCTGGCCCTATAGGAAACCCAGTAGAGTAAAAGAGTGCTCTTTTCTCAAAAACAGAGTGTGTTTCTTGTAATGTGAGCTAGCGTTTGTTTCCCAGTCCTAAGTGGAGTTGAATCACATGCAGTTTTTGGTCCTAGGAGCAAGAGTTGTTTTCCTGTAAGGAAAGTCACTATTGCCCTCCCATTGCCACACACAGTGCAAATAGGACTCGCGTCTGTTCCCATCAAGTACAGTGTATTGGACTGAAGAGGAGCTACTGTTCTTGTCAGTTTCCTAAGCAGAGTTGAACTAGATATGGCCCATGTGTGTAGGAAGCACAGTTCTTTTGTTCTGAGCAAGCTCACTGTTCGGACCTCATAGGAAACACAGTAGAGTAGAAGAGTGCTCTTTTCTCAAAAGTAGAGTGTGTTTCTTGTAAGGCGAGCTAGTGTTTGTTTCTCAGTCCTAAATGGAGTTAAATCACATGCAATTTCTGGTCCTATGAGCAAGAGTTGTTTTCTGGTAAGAAGAGTCACTATTGTGCTCCCATTGTCATATACAGGGCAAATATCATTGGGGTCTGTTCCCAGCATGTACAGTGTATTGGACTGAAGAGGAGCTAGTGTTCTTGTCAGATTCCTAAGCAGAATTGAACTAGATATGGCCTTGTGTGTAGGAAGCACAGTGCTTTTGTACTGAGCAAGCTCACTGTTTGGACCCCGAAGGAAACACAGTAGAGTAGAAGAGTGCACTTTTCTCAAAAGCAGAGTGTGTTTCTTGTAAGGCGAGTTAGCGTTTGTTTCCCAGTCCTAAATGGAGTTGAATCCCATGCAGTTTCTGGTCCTACGAGCAAGAGTTGTTTTCTGGTAAGAAGAGTCACTATTGTGCTCCCATTGTCATACACAGGGCAAATAGCACTGGCGTCTGTTCCCAGCAAGTACAGTGTATGGAACTGAAGAGGACCTACTGTTCTTGTCAGTTTCCTAAGCAGAATTGAACTAGATATGGCCGTGTGTGTAGGAAGCACAGTTCTTTTGTTCTGAGCATGCACACTGCTCTGGCCCTATAGGAAACCCAGTAGAGTAAAAGAGTGCTCTTTTCTCAAAAACAGAGTGTGTTTCTTGTAATGTGAGCTAGCGTTTGTTTCCCAGTCCTAAGTGGAGTTGAATCACATGCAGTTTTTGGTCCTAGGAGCAAGAGTTGTTTTCCTGTAAGGAAAGTCACTATTGCCCTCCCATTGCCACACACAGTGCAAATAGGACTCGCGTCTGTTCCCATCAAGTACAGTGTATTGGACTGAAGAGGAGCTACTGTTCTTGTCAGTTTCCTAAGCAGAGTTGAACTAGATATGGCCCATGTGTGTAGGAAGCACAGTTCTTTTGTTCTGAGCAAGCTCACTGTTCGGACCTCATAGGAAACACAGTAGAGTAGAAGAGTGCTCTTTTCTCAAAAGTAGAGTGTGTTTCTTGTAAGGTGAGCTAGTGTTTGTTTCTCAGTCCTAAATGGAGTTAAATCACATGCAATTTCTGGTCCTATGAGCAAGAGTTGTTTTCTGGTAAGAAGAGTCACTATTGTGCTCCCATTGTCATATACAGGGCAAATATCATTGGGGTCTGTTCCCAGCATGTACAGTGTATTGGACTGAAGAGGAGCTAGTGTTCTTGTCAGATTCCTAAGCAGAATTGAACTAGATATGGCCTTGTGTGTAGGAAGCACAGTGCTTTTGTACTGAGCAAGCTCACTGTTCGAACCCATAGGAAACACAGTAGAGTAGAAGAGTGATCTTTTCTCAAAAGCAGAGTGTGTTTCTTGTAAGGCGAGCTAGCATTTGTTTCCCAGTCGTAAATGGAGTTCAATCACATGCAGTTTCTGGTCCTATGAGCAAGATTTGGTTTCTGGTAAGAAGAGTCACTATTGCGCTCCCATTGCCATACACAGTGCAAATAGCACTGGCGTCTGTTCCCAGCAAGTACAGTGTATTGGACTTAAGAGCAGCTACTGTTCTTGTCAGTTTCCTAAGCAGAGTTGAACTAGATATGGCCGTTGTGTATAGGAAGAACAGTTCTTTTGTTCTGAGCAAGCTCACTGTTCTGGCCCTATAGGAAACACAGTAGAGTTGAAGAGTGCTCTTTTCTCAAAAGCAGAGTGTGTTTCTTGTAAGGTGAGCTAGTGTTTGTTCCCCAGTCTGAAATTGAGTTGAATCCCATGCAGTTTCTGGTCCTACGAGCAAGAGTTGTTTTCTGGTAAGAAGAGTCACTATTGTGCTCCCATTGTCATACACAGTGCAAATAACACTGGCGTCTGTTCCCAGCATGTACAGTGTATTGTACTGAAGAGTAGCTACTTTTCTTGTCAGTTTCCTAATCAGAGTTGAACTAGATATGGCCCGTGTGTGTAGGAAGCACAGTTCTTTTGTTCTGAGCAAGCTCACTATTCAGGCCCTATAGGAAACACAGTAGAGTAGAAGAGTGCTCTTTACTCAAAAGCAGAGTGTGTTTCTTGTAAGGCGAGCTAGTGTTTATTTCCCAGTCTTAAATGGAGTTGAATCACATGCAGTTTCTCGTCCTATGTGCAAGAGTTGTTTTCTGGTAAGAAGAGTCACTATTGCGCTCCCATTGTCATACACAGGGCAAATAGCACTGGTGTCTGTTCCCAGTAAGTACAGTGTATGGAACTGAAGAGGATCTACTGTTCTTGTCAGTTTCCAAAGCAGAATTGAACTAGATATGGCCGTGTGTAGGAAGCACAGTTCTTTTGTTCTGAGCATGCTCACTGTTCTGGCCGTAAGGAAACACAGAAGAGTAGAAGAGTGCTCTTTTCTCAAAAGCAGAGTGTGTTTCTTGTAAGGCAAGCTAGCATTTGTTTCCCAGTCCTAAATGGAGTTCAATCACATGCAGTTTCTGGTCCCAAGATCAAGAGTTGTTTTCTGGTAAGAAGAGTCACTATTGCGCTCCCCTTGTCATACACAGGGCAAATAGCACAGGCGTCTGTTCCCAGCATGTACAGGGTATTGGACTGAAGAGGATCTACTGTTGTTGCCAGTTTCCTAAGCAGAATTGAACTAGATATGGCCGTGTGTGTAGGAAGCACAGTTTTTTTGTTCTGAGCAATCTCAATGTTCTGGCCCTATAAAAAACACAGTAGAGAAGAAGAGTGATCTTTTCTCAAAAGCAGAGTGTGTTTCTCCTAAGGCGAGCTAGCGTTTGTTTCCCAGTCCTAAAAGGAGTTGAATCACATGCAGTTTTTGATCCTATGAGCAAGAGTTGTTTTCTGGTAAGGAAAGTCACTATTGCGCTCCGATTGCCATACACAGAGCAAACAGCACTTGCGTCTGTTCCCAGCAAGTACAGTGTATTGGACTGAAGAGGAGCTACTGTTCTTTTCAGTTTCCTAAGCAGAATGGAACTAGATATGGCCCGTGTGTGTAGGAAGCACAGTTCTTTTGTTCTGAGCAAGCTCACTATTCTGGCCCTTTAGGAAACACAGTAGAGTAGAAGAGTGCTCTTTTCTCAAAAGTAAAGTGTGTTTCTTGTAAGGCGAGCTAGCGTTTGTTTCCCAGTCCTAAATGGAGTTGAATCACATGCAGTTTTTGATCCTACGAGCAAGAGTTGTTTTCTGATAAGGAAAGTCACTATTGTGCTCCCATTGACATACACAGTGCAAATAGCACTCGCGTCTCTTCCCAGCAAGTACAGTGTATTGGACTTAAGAGGAGATACTTTTCTTGTCAGTTTCCTAAGCAGAGTTGAACTAGATATGTCCCCTGTGTTTAGGAAGCTCAGTTCTTTTGTTCTGAGCAAGCTCACTGTTCTGTCCCTTATAGGAAACATAGTAGAGTAGATAGTGATCTTTTCACAAAAGCAAAGTGTGTTTCTTGTAAGGCGAGCTTGCGTTTGTTTTCCAGTCCTAAATGGAGTTGAATCACATGTAGTTTCTGGTCCTACGAGCAAGAGTTGTTTTCTGGTAAGAAGAATCACTATTGCGCTCCCATTGTCATACACAGGGCAAATAGCACTGGCGTCTGTTCCCAGCATGTACAGTGTATTGGACTGAAGAGGAGCTACTGTTCTTGTCAGTTTCCTAAGCAGAGTTGAACTAGATATGGCCCGTGTGTGTAGGAAGCACAGTTCTTTTGTTCTGAGCAAGCTCACTATTCAGGCCCTATAGGAAACACAGTAGAGTAGAAGAGTGCTCTTTTCTCAAAAGCAGAGTGTGTTTCTTGTAAGGCGAGCTAGCGTTTCTTTCCCAGTCCTAAATGGAGTTGAATCACATGCAGTTATTGGTCCTACCAGCAAGAATTGTTTTCTGGTAAGGAAAGTCACTATTGCCCTTCCATTGCCACACACAGTGCAAATAGGACTCGAGTCTGTTCCAGTCAAGCACAGTGTATTGGACTGAAGAGGAGCTACTGTTCTTGTCAGTTTCCTAAGCAGAGTTGAACTAGATATAGCCCGTGTGTGTCGGAAGCACAGTTCTTTTGTTCTGAGCAAGCTCACTATTCTGGCCCTATAGGAAACACAGTAGAGTAGAAGAGCGCTCTTTTCTCAAAAGCAGAGTGTGTTTCTTGTAAGGCGAGGTAGCGTTTGTTTCCCAGTCCTAAATGGAGTTGAATAACATGCAGTTTCTGGTCCTAGGAGCAAGAGTTTTTTTTGATAAGAAGAGTCACTATTGAGCTCCCATTGTCATACACAGGGCAAATAGTACTGGCGTCTTTTCCCAGGAAGTACAGTGTATTGGACTGAAGAGGAGCTACTGTTCTTGTCAGTTTCCTAAGCAGAGTTGAACTAGATATAGCTCGTGTGTGTAGGAAGCACAGTTCTTTTGTTCTGAGCAAGCTCACTGTTTGGACCCCGAAGGAAACACAGTAGAGTAGAAGAGTGCACTTTTCTCAAAAGCAGAGTGTGTTTATTGTAAGGCGAGCTAGCGTTTGTTTCGCAGTCCTAAATGGAGTTGAATCCCATGCAGTTTATGGTACTACGAGCAAGAGTTGTTTTCTGGTAAGAAGAGTCACTATTGTGCTGCCATTGCCATACACAGGACAAATACCACTGGCCTCTGTTCGAAGCAAATACAGTGTATTGGACTGAAGAGGATCTACTGTTCTTGTCAGTTTCCTAAGCAGAATTGAACTAGAAATGGCCGTGTGTGTAGGAAACACAGTGCTTTTGTACTGAGCAAGCTCACTGTTCGAACCCATAGGAAACACAGTAGAGTAGAAGAGTGCTCTTTTCTCAAAAGCAGAGTGTGTTTCTTGTAAGGCGAGCTAGCGTTTGTTTCCCAGTCCCAAATGGAGTTGAATCACATGTAGTTTCTGGTCCTACGAGCAAGAGTTGTTTTCTGGTAAGAAGAGTCACTATTGCGCTCCCATTGTCATACACAGGGCAAATAGCACTGGCGTCTGTTCCCAGCAAGTACAGTGTATGGAACTGAAGAGGATCTACTGTTCTTGTCAGTTTCCTAAGCAGAATTGAACTAGATATGGCCGTGTGTGTAGGAAGCACAGTTCTTTTGTTCTGAGCATGCACACTGCTCTGGCCCTATAGGAAACCCAGTAGAGTAGAAGAGTGCTCTTTTCTCAAAAACAGAGTGTGTTTCTTGTAATGTGAGCTACCGTTTGTTTCCCAGTCCTAAGTGGAGTTGAATCACATGCAGTTTTTGGTCCTAGGAGCAAGAGTTGTTTTCCTGTAAGGAAAGTCACTATTGCCCTCCCATTGCCACACACAGTGCAAATAGGACTCGCGTCTGTTCCCATCAAGTACAGTGTATTGGACTGAAGAGGAGCTACTGTTCTTGTCAGTTTCCTAAGCAGAGTTGAACTAGATATGGCCCATGTGTGTAGGAAGCACAGTTCTTTTGTTCTGAGCAAGCTCACTGTTCGGACCTCATAGGAAACACAGTAGAGTAGAAGAGTGCTCTTTTCTCAAAAGTAGAGTGTGTTTCTTGTAAGGTGAGCTAGTGTTTGTTTCTCAGTCCTAAATGGAGTTAAATCACATGCAATTTCTGGTCCTATGAGCAAGAGTTGTTTTCTGGTAAGAAGAGTCACTATTGTGCTCCCATTGTCATATACAGGGCAAATATCATTGGGGTCTGTTCCCAGCATGTACAGTGTATTGGACTGAAGAGGAGCTAGTGTTCTTGTCAGATTCCTAAGCAGAATTGAACTAGATATGGCCTTGTGTGTAGGAAGCACAGTGCTTTTGTACTGAGCAAGCTCACTGTTCGAACCCATAGGAAACACAGTAGAGTAGAAGAGTGATCTTTTCTCAAAAGCAGAGTGTGTTTCTTGTAAGGCGAGCTAGCATTTGTTTCCCAGTCGTAAATGGAGTTCAATCACATGCAGTTTCTGGTCCTATGAGCAAGATTTGGTTTCTGGTAAGAAGAGTCACTATTGCGCTCCCATTGCCATACACAGTGCAAATAGCACTGGCGTCTGTTCCCAGCAAGTACAGTGTATTGGACTTAAGAGCAGCTACTGTTCTTGTCAGTTTCCTAAGCAGAGTTGAACTAGATATGGCCGTTGTGTATAGGAAGAACAGTTCTTTTGTTCTGAGCAAGCTCACTGTTCTGGCCCTATAGGAAACACAGTAGAGTTGAAGTGTGCTCTTTTCTCAAAAGCAGAGTGTGTTTCTTGTAAGGTGAGCTAGTGTTTGTTTCCCAGTCTGAAATTGAGTTGAATCCCATGCAGTTTCTGGTCCTACGAGCAAGAGTTGTTTTCTGGTAAGAAGAGTCACTATTGCGCTCCCATTGTCATACACAGTGCAAATAACACTGGCGTCTGTTCCCAGCATGTACAGTGTATTGTACTGAAGAGTAGCTACTTTTCTTGTCAGTTTCCTAATCAGAGTTGAACTAGATATGGCCCGTGTGTGTAGGAAGCACAGTTCTTTTGTTCTGAGCAAGCTCACTATTCAGGCCCTATAGGAAACACAGTAGAGTAGAAGAGTGCTCTTTACTCAAAAGCAGAGTGTGTTTCTTGTAAGGCGAGCTAGTGTTTATTTCCCAGTCTTAAATGGAGTTGAATCACATGCAGTTTCTCGTCCTATGTGCAAGAGTTGTTTTCTGGTAAGAAGAGTCACTATTGCGCTCCCATTGTCATACACAGGGCAAATAGCACTGGTGTCTGTTCCCAGTAAGTACAGTGTATGGAACTGAAGAGGATCTACTGTTCTTGTCAGTTTTCAAAGCAGAATTGAACTAGATATGGCCGTGTGTAGGAAGCACAGTTCTTTTGTTCTGAGCATGCTCACTGTTCTGGCCGTAAGGAAACACAGAAGAGTAGAAGAGTGCTCTTTTCTCAAAAGCAGAGTGTGTTTCTTGTAAGGCGAGCTAGCGTTTCTTTCCCAGTCCTAAATGGAGTTGAATCCCATGCAGTTTATGGTACTACGAGCAAGAGTTGTTTTCTGGTAAGAAGAGTCACTATTGTGCTGCCATTGCCATACACAGGACAAATACCACTGGCCTCTGTTCGAAGCAAATACAGTGTATTGGACTGAAGAGGATCTACTGTTCTTGTCAGTTTCCTAAGCAGAATTGAACTAGAAATGGCCGTGTGTGTAGGAAACACAGTGCCTTTGTACTGAGCAAGCTCACTGTTCGAACCCATAGGAAACACAGTAGAGTAGAAGAGTGCTCTTTTCTCAAAAGCAGAGTGTGTTTCTTGTAAGGCGAGCTAGCGTTTGTTTCCCAGTCCTAAATGGAGTTGAATCACATGTAGTTTCTGGTCCTAAGAGCAAGAGTTGTTTTCTGGTAAGAAGAGTCACTATTGCGCTCCAATTGTCATACACAGGGCAAATAGCACTGGCGTCTGTTCCCAGCAAGTACAGTGTATGGAACTGAAGAGGATCTACTGTTCTTGTCAGTTTCCTAAGCAGAATTGAACTAGATATGGCCGTGTGTGTAGGAAGCACAGTTCTTTTGTTCTGAGCATGCACACTGCTCTGGCCCTATAGGAAACCCAGTAGAGTAGAAGAGTGCTCTTTTCTCAAAAACAGAGTGTGTTTCTTGTAATGTGAGCTACCGTTTGTTTCCCAGTCCTAAGTGGAGTTGAATCACATGCAGTTTTTGGTCCTAGGAGCAAGAGTTGTTTTCCTGTAAGGAAAGTCACTATTGCCCTCCCATTGCCACACACAGTGCAAATAGGACTCGCGTCTGTTCCCATCAAGTACAGTGTATTGGACTGAAGAGGAGCTACTGTTCTTGTCAGTTTCCTAAGCAGAGTTGAACTAGATATGGCCCATGTGTGTAGGAAGCACAGTTCTTTTGTTCTGAGCAAGCTCACTGTTCGGACCTCATAGGAAACACAGTAGAGTAGAAGAGTGCTCTTTTCTCATAAGTAGAGTGTGTTTCTTGTAAGGTGAGCTAGTGTTTGTTTCTCAGTCCTAAATGGAGTTAAATCACATGGAATTTCTGGTCCTATGAGCAAGAGTTGTTTTCTGGTAAGAAGAGTCACTATTGTGCTCCCATTGTCATATACAGGGCAAATATCATTGGGGTCTGTTCCCAGCATGTACAGTGTATTGGACTGAAGAGGAGCTAGTGTTCTTGTCAGATTCCTAAGCAGAATTGAACTAGATATGGCCTTGTGTGTAGGAAGCACAGTGCTTTTGTACTGAGCAAGCTCACTGTTCGAACCCATAGGAAACACAGTAGAGTAGAAGAGTGATCTTTTCTCAAAAGCAGAGTGTGTTTCTTGTAAGGCGAGCTAGCATTTGTTTCCCAGTCGTAAATGGAGTTCAATCACATGCAGTTTCTGGTCCTATGAGCAAGATTTGGTTTCTGGTAAGAAGAGTCACTATTGCGCTCCCATTGCCATACACAGTGCAAATAGCACTGGCGTCTGTTCCCAGCAAGTACAGTGTATTGGACTTAAGAGCAGCTACTGTTCTTGTCAGTTTCCTAAGCAGAGTTGAACTAGATATGGCCGTTGTGTATAGGAAGAACAGTTCTTTTGTTCTGAGCAAGCTCACTGTTCTGGCCCTATAGGAAACACAGTAGAGTTGAAGAGTGCTCTTTTCTCAAAAGCAGAGTGTGTTTCTTGTAAGGTGAGCTAGTGTTTGTTTCCCAGTCTGAAATTGAGTTGAATCCCATGCAGTTTCTGGTCCTACGAGCAAGAGTTGTTTTCTGGTAAGAAGAGTCACTATTGTGCTCCCATTGTCATACACAGTGCAAATAACACTGGCGTCTGTTCCCAGCATGTACAGTGTATTGTACTGAAGAGTAGCTACTTTTCTTGTCAGTTTCCTAATCAGAGTTGAACTAGATATGGCCCGTGTGTGTAGGAAGCACAGTTCTTTTGTTCTGAGCAAGCTCACTATTCAGGCCCTATAGGAAACACAGTAGAGTAGAAGAGTGCTCTTTACTCAAAAGCAGAGTGTGTTTCTTGTAAGGCGAGCTAGTGTTTATTTCCCAGTCTTAAATGGAGTTGAATCACATGCAGTTTCTCGTCCTATGTGCAAGAGTTGTTTTCTGGTAAGAAGAGTCACTATTGCGCTCCCATTGTCATACACAGGGCAAATAGCACTGGTGTCTGTTCCCAGTAAGTACAGTGTATGGAACTGAAGAGGATCTACTGTTCTTGTCAGTTTTCAAAGCAGAATTGAACTAGATATGGCCGTGTGTAGGAAGCACAGTTCTTTTGTTCTGAGCATGCTCACTGTTCTGGCCGTAAGGAAACACAGAAGAGTAGAAGAGTGCTCTTTTCTCAAAAGCAGAGTGTGTTTCTTGTAAGGCGAGCTAGCGTTTCTTTCCCAGTCCTAAATGGAGTTGAATCCCATGCAGTTTATGGTACTACGAGCAAGAGTTGTTTTCTGGTAAGAAGAGTCACTATTGTGCTGCCATTGCCATACACAGGACAAATACCACTGGCCTCTGTTCGAAGCAAATACAGTGTATTGGACTGAAGAGGATCTACTGTTCTTGTCAGTTTCCTAAGCAGAATTGAACTAGAAATGGCCATGTGTGTAGGATACACAGTGCTTTTGTACTGAGCAAGCTCACTGTTCGAACCCATAGGAAACACAGTAGAGTAGAAGAGTGCTCTTTTCTCAAAAGCAGAGTGTGTTTCTTGTAAGGCGAGCTAGCGTTTGTTTCCCAGTCCTAAATGGAGTTGAATCACATGTAGTTTCTGGTCCTACGAGCAAGAGTTGTTTTCTGGTAAGAAGAGTCACTATTGCGCTCCCATTGTCATACACAGGGCAAATAGCACTGGCGTCTGTTCCCAGCAAGTACAGTGTATGGAACTGAAGAGGATCTACTGTTCTTGTCAGTTTCCTAAGCAGAATTGAACTAGATATGGCCGTGTGTGTAGGAAGCACAGTTCTTTTGTTCTGAGCATGCACACTGCTCTGGCCCTATAGGAAACCCAGTAGAGTAGAAGAGTGCTCTTTTCTCAAAAACAGAGTGTGTTTCTTGTAATGTGAGCTAGCGTTTGTTTCCCAGTCCTAAGTGGAGTTGAATCACATGCAGTTTTTGGTCCTAGGAGCAAGAGTTGTTTTCCTGTAAGGAAAGTCACTATTGCCCTCCCATTGCCACACACAGTGCAAATAGGACTCGCGTCTGTTCCCATCAAGTACAGTGTATTGGACTGAAGAGGAGCTACTGTTCTTGTCAGTTTCCTAAGCAGAGTTGAACTAGATATGGCCCATGTGTGTAGGAAGCACAGTTCTTTTGTTCTGAGCAAGCTCACTGTTCGGACCTCATAGGAAACACAGTAGAGTAGAAGAGTGCTCTTTTCTCAAAAGTAGAGTGTGTTTCTTGTAAGGCAAGCTAGTGTTTTTTTCTCAGTCCTAAATGGAGTTAAATCACATGCAATTTCTGGTCCTATGAGCAAGAGTTGTTTTCTGGTAAGAAGAGTCACTATTGTGCTCCCATTGTCATATACAGGGCAAATATCATTGGGGTCTGTTCCCAGCATGTACAGTGTATTGGACTGAAGAGGAGCTAGTGTTCTTGTCAGATTCCTAAGCAGAATTGAACTAGATATGGCCTTGTGTGTAGGAAGCACAGTGCTTTTGTACTGAGCAAGCTCACTGTTCGAACCCATAGGAAACACAGTAGAGTAGAAGAGTGATCTTTTCTCAAAAGCAGAGTGTGTTTCTTGTAAGGCGAGCTAGCATTTGTTTCCCAGTCGTAAATGGAGTTCAATCACATGCAGTTTCTGGTCCTATGAGCAAGATTTGGTTTCTGGTAAGAAGAGTCACTATTGCGCTCCCATTGCCATACACAGTGCAAATAGCACTGGCGTCTGTTCCCAGCAAGTACAGTGTACTTGACTTAAGAGCAGCTACTGTTCTTGTCAGTTTCCTAAGCAGAGTTGAACTAGATATGGCCGTTGTGTATAGGAAGAACAGTTCTTTTGTTCTGAGCAAGCTCACTGTTCTGGCCCTATAGGAAACACAGTAGAGTTGAAGTGTGCTCTTTTCTCAAAAGCAGAGTGTGTTTCTTGTAAGGTGAGCTAGTGTTTGTTTCCCAGTCTGAAATTGAGTTGAATCCCATGCAGTTTCTGGTCCTACGAGCAAGAGTTGTTTTCTGGTAAGAAGAGTCACTATTGCGCTACCATTGTCATACACAGTGCAAATAACACTGGCGTCTGTTCCCAGCATGTACAGTGTATTGTACTGAAGAGTAGCTACTTTTCTTATCAGTTTCCTAATCAGAGTTGAACTAGATATGGCCCATGTGTGTAGGAAGCACAGTTCTTTTGTTCTGAGCAAGCTCACTATTCAGGCCCTATAGGAAACACAGTAGAGTAGAAGAGTGCTCTTTACTCAAAAGCAGAGTGTGTTTCTTGTAAGGCGAGCTAGTGTTTATTTCCCAGTCTTAAATGGAGTTGAATCACATGCAGTTTCTCGTCCTATGTGCAAGAGTTGTTTTCTGGTAAGAAGAGTCACTATTGCGCTCCCATTGTCATACACAGGGCAAATAGCACTGGTGTCTGTTCCCAGTAAGTACAGTGTATGGAACTGAAGAGGATCTACTGTTCTTGTCAGTTTCCAAAGCAGAATTGAACTAGATATGGCCGTGTGTAGGAAGCACAGTTCTTTTGTTCTGAGCATGCTCACTGTTCTGGCCGTAAGGAAACACAGAAGAGTAGAAGAGTGCTCTTTTCTCAAAAGCAGAGTGTGTTTCTTGTAAGGCGAGCTAGCGTTTCTTTCCCAGTCCTAAATGGAGTTGAATCACATGCAGTTTTTGGTCCTACGAGCAAGAGTTGTTTTCTGGTAAGGAAAGTCACTATTGCCCTCCCATTCCACACACAGTGCAAATAGGTCTCGCGTCTGTTCCCATCAAGTACAGTGTATTGGACTGAAGAGGAGCTACTGTTCTTGTCAGTTTCCTAAGCAGAGTTGAACTAGATATGGCCCATGCGTGTAGGAAGCACAGTTCTTTTGTTCTGAGCAAGCTCACTTTTCGGACCCCATAGGAAACACAGTAGAGTAGAAGAGTGCTCTTTTCTCTAAAGAAGAGTGTGTTTCTTGTAAGGCAAACTAGTGTTTGTTTCTCAGTACTAAATGGAGTTTAATCACATGCAGTTTCTGGTCCGATGAGCAAGAGTTTTTTCTGGTAAGAAGAGTCACTATTGCGCTCCCATTGTCATACACAGGGCAAATATCACTGGCGTCTGTTCCCAGCATGTACAGTGTATTGGACTGAGGAGGATCTACTGTTCTTGTCAGTTTCCTAAGCAGAGTTGAACTAGATATGGCCCGTGTGTGTAGAGAGCACAGTTTTTTTGTTCTGAGCAAGGACACTGTTCGAAACCATAGTAAACACGGTAGAGTAGAAGAGTGCTCTTTTCTCAAAAGCAGAGTGTGTTTCTTGTAAGGAGATCTAGCGTTTGTTTCCCAGTCCTAAATGGAGTTGAATCACATGCAGTTTTTGATCCTACGAGCAAGAGTTGTTTTCTGGTAAGGAAAGTCACTATTGCGCTCCCATTGACATACACAGTGCAAATAGCACTCGCGTCTGTTCCCAGCAAGTGCAGTGTTTTGGACTTAAAAGGAGATACTGTTCTTTTCAGTTTCCTAAGCAGAGTTGAACTAGATATGGCCCCTGTGTGTAGGAAGCTCAGTTCTTTTGTTCTAAGCAAGCTCACTGTTCTGTCCCTATAGGAAACATAGTAGAGGAGAAGAGTGATCTTTTCACAAATGCAGAGTGTGTTTCTTGTAAGGCGAGCTAGCGTTTGTTTCCCAGTCCTAAATGGAGTTGAATCACATGCAGTTTCTGGTCCTACGAGCAAGAGTTGTTTTCTGGTAAGAAGAATCACTATTGCGCTCCCATTGTCATACACAGGGCAAATAGCACTGGCTTCTGTTCCCAGCATGTACCGTGTTTTGGACTGAAGAGGAGCTACTGTTCTTGTCAGTTTCCTAAGCAGAGTTGAACCAGATATGGCCCGTGTGTGTAGGAAGCACAGTTCTTTTGTTCTGAGCAAGCTCACTATTCAGGCCCTATAGGAAACACAGTAGAGTAGAAGAGTGCTCTTTTCTCAAAAGCAGAGTGTGTTTTTTGTAAGGCGAGCTAGTGTTTATTTCCCAGTCCTAAATGGAGTTGAATCACATGCAGTTTCTCGTCCTATGAGCAAGAGTTGTTTTCTGGTAAGAAGAGTCACTATTGCACTCCCATTGTCATACACAGGGCAAATAGCACTGGCGTCTGTTCCCAGCAAGTACAGTGTATGGAACTGAAGAGGAGCTACTGTTCTTGTTAGTTTCCTAAGCAGAATTGACCTAGAAATGGCCCCTGTGCAGGAAGCACAGTTCTTTTGATCTCAGCAAGCTCACTGTTTGGACCCCATAGGAAACACAGTAGAGTAGAAGAGTGCTCTTTTCTCAAAAGCAGAGTGTGTTCCTTGTAAGGCGAGCTAGTGTTTGTTTCCCAGTCCTAAATGGAGTTGAATCCCATGCAGTTTCTGTTCCTACAAGCAAGAGTTGTTTTCTGGTAAGAAGAGTCACTATTGCACTCCCATTGCCATGCACAGTGCAAATAGCACTCGCGTCTGTTCCCAACAATTACAGTTTATTAGAATGAAGAGGAGCTACTGTTCTTGTCAGTTTCCTAAGTAGAGTTAAACTAGATGTGGCCCGTGTGTGTAGGAAGCACAGTTTTTTTGTTCTGAGCAAGCTCACTGTTCGGTCCCAATAGGAAACACAGTAGAGTAGAAGAGTGCTCTTTTCTCAAAAGCAGAGTATTTTTCTTGTAAGGCGAGCTAGTGTTTGTTTCCCAGTCAGACACAGAGTTGAATCCCATGCAGTTTCTGGTCCTAAGAGCAAGAGTTGTTTTCTGGTAAGAATAGTCACTATAGCGCTCCCATTGCCATACACAGTGTAAAGAGCACTCGCGTCTGCTCCCAGCAAGTACAGTGTATTGGACTGAAGAGGAGCTACTGTTCTTGTCAGTTTCCTAAACAGAGTTGAACTAGATGTGGCCCGTGTGTGTAGGAAGCACAGTTCTTTAGTTCTGAGCAAGCTCACTATTCTGGCCCTATAGGAAACACAGTAGAGTAGAAGAGTGCTCTTTTCTCATAAGCAGAGTGTGTTACTTGTAAGGGGAGCTAGCGTTTGTTTTCCAGTCCTAAATAAAGTTGAATCACATGCACTTTTTGGTCCTACGATCAAGAGTTGTTTTCTGGTTAGGAAAGTCACTACTGTGCTCCCTTAGCCATACACAGTGCAAATAGCACTCGCGTCTGTTCCCAGCAAGTACACTGTATTGGAAAGAAGAGGAGATACTGTTCTTCTCAGTTTCCTAACCAGAGTTGAACTAGATGTGGCCCGTGTGTGTAGGAAGCACAGTTCTTTTGTTTTGAGCAAGCTCACTGTTCTGGCCCTTTAGGAAAAACAGTAGAGTAGTAGAGTGCTATTTTCTCAAAAGCAGAGTGTGTTTCTTGTAAGGGGAGCTAGCGTTTGTTTCCCAGTCCTAAATGCAGTTGAATCACATGCAGTTTCTGGTCCTACGAGCAAGAGTTGTTTTCTGGTAAGAAGAGTCACTATTGCGCTCCAATTGCCATACACAGTGCAAATAGCACTCGTTTCTGTTCCCAGCAAGTACAGTGTGTTGGACTGAAGAGGAGCTACTGTTCTTGTCAGTTTCCTAAGCAGAGTTGAACTAGATATGGCCCGTGCGTGTAGGAAGCACAGTTCATTTGTTCTGAGCAAGCTCACTCTTCTGGCCCTATAGGAAACACAGTAGAGTAGAAGAGTGCTCTTTTCTCAAAAGCAGAGTGTGTTTCTTGTAAGGCTAGCTAGTGTTTGTTTCCCAGTCAGAAACGGAGTTGAATCACATGCAGTTTCTGGTCCTACGAGCAAGAGTTGTTTTCTGGTAAGAAGAGTCACTATAGCTCCCCCATTGCCATACACAGTGCAAATAGCACTCGCTTCTGCTTCCAGCAATTACACTGTATTGGACTGAAGAGGAACTACTGTTCTTTTCAGTTTCCTAAGCAGAGTTGAACTAGATGTGTCTCGTGTGTAGGAAGCACAGTTCTTTTGTTCTGAGCATGCTCACTGTTCTGGCCCTATAAGAAACACAGTAGAGTAGAAAAGTGCTCTTTTCTCAAAAGCAGAGTGTTTTTCTTGTAAGGCGAGCTAGCGTTTGTTTCCCAGTCCTACATGGAGTTGAATCACATGCAGTTTCTGGTCCTACAAGCAAGAGTTGCTTTCTGGTAAGAAGAGTCACTATTGTGCTCCCATTGCCATACACAGTGCAAATAGCTCTCGTGTCTGCTCCCAGCAAGTACAGTGTATTGGACTGAAGAGGAGCTACTATTCTTGTCAGTTTCCTAAGCAGAGTTGAACTAGATGTGGCCCGTGCGTGTAGGAAGCACAGTTCATTTGTTCTGAGCAAGCTCACTCTTCTGGCCCCATAGGAAACACAGTAGAGTAGAAGAGTGCTCTTTTCTCAAAAGCAGAGTGTGTTTCTTGTAAGGGGAGCTAGCGTTTGTTTCCCAGTCCTAAATGGAGTTGAATCCCATGTAGTTTCTGGTCCTATGAGCAAGAGTTATTTTCTGGTAAGATGAGTCACTATTGTGCTTCCAATGCAATACACAGTGCAAATAGCAATCGCGTCTGTTCCCAGAAGGTACAGTGTATTGGAGAGAAGAGGATCTACTGTTCTTCTCAGTTTCCTAAGCAGAGTTGAATGGATATGGTCCGTCTGTGTAGGAAGAACAGCTCTTTTGTTCTGAGCAATCTCACTGTTCGGTAACAATAGGAAACACAGTAGAGTAGAAGAGTGCTCTTTTCTCAAAAGCAGAGTGTGTTTCTTGTAAGGCTAGCTAGTGTTTGTTTCCCAGTCAGAAACGGAGTTGAATCACATGCAGTTTCTGGTCCTACGAGCAAGAGTTGTTTTCTGGTAAGAAGAGTCACTATAGCTCCCCCATTGCCATACACAGTGCAAATAGCACTCGCTTCTGCTTCCAGCAATTACACTGTATTGGACTGAAGAGGAACTACTGTTCTTTTCAGTTTCCTAAGCAGAGTTGAACTAGATGTGTCTCGTGTGTAGGAAGCACAGTTCTTTTGTTCTGAGCATGCTCACTGTTCTGGCCCTATAAGAAACACAGTAGAGTAGAAAAGTGCTCTTTTCTCAAAAGCAGAGTGTGTTTCTTGTAAGGCGAGCTAGCGTTTGTTTCCCAGTCCTACATGGAGTTGAATCACATGCAGTTTCTGGTCCTACAAGCAAGAGTTGTTTTCTGGTAAGAAGAGTCACTATTGTGCTCCCATTGCCATACACAGTGCAAATAGCTCTCGTGTCTGCTCCCAGCAAGTACAGTGTATTGGACTGAAGAGGAGCTACTATTCTTGTCAGTTTCCTAAGCAGAGTTGAACTACATATGCCCCGTATGTGTAGGAAGCACAGTTCTTTTGTTCTGAGCAAGCTCACTGTTCTGGTCCTATAGGAAACACAGTAGAGAAGAAGAGTGCTCTTTTCTCAAAAGTAGAGTGTGTTTCTTCTAAGGCGAGCTAGCATTTTTTTCCCAGTCCTAAATGAAGTTGAATCACATGCAGTTTCTTGTCCTATGAGCAAGAGTTTTTTTCTGGTAAGAAGAGTCACTATTGTGCTCCCATTGCAATACACAGTGAAAATAGCACTCAAGTATGTTACCAGCAAGTACAGTGTATTGGACTGATGAGGACCTACTGTTCTTGTCAGTTTCCTAAGCAGAGTTGAACTAGATATGACCCGTGTGTGTAGGAAGGACATTACTTTTGTTCTGAGCAAGCTCACTGTTCAGACTCCATAGGAAACACAGTAGAATAGAAGAGTGCTCTTTTCTCAAAAGCAGAGTGTGTTTCTTGTAAGGCTAGCTAGTGTTTGTTTTCCAGTCAGAAACGGAGTTGAATCCCATGCAGTTTCTGGTCTTACAAGCAAGAGTTTTTTTTCTGGTAAGAAGAGTCACTATTGCACTCCCATTGCCATACACAGTGCAAATACCACTTGCGTCTGTTCCCAGCATGTACAGTGTATTGGACTGAAGAGGAGCTACAGTTCTTGTCAGTTTCCTAAGCAGAGTTGAACTAGATATGGCCCGTGTGTGTGAAGCACAGTTCTTTTGTTCTGAGCAAGCTCACTTTTCAGACCACATAGGAAACACAGTAGAGTAGAAAAGTGATCTTTTCTCAAAAGCAGAGTCTGTTTCTTGTAAGGTGAGCTAGCGTTTGTTTCCCAGTCCTAAATTGTGTTGAATCCCTTGCAGTTTCTGGTCCTACGAGCAAGAGTTGTTTTCTGGTAAGAAGAGTCACTATTGCGCTCCCATTGTCATACACAGGGCAAATAGCACATGCATCTGTTCCCAGCAAGTACAGTGTATCGGACTGAAGTGGAGCTACTGTTCTTGTCAGTTTCCTAAGCAGAGTTGAACTAGATATGGCCCGTGTGTGTAGGAAGCACAGTTCTTTTGTTCTGAGCAAGCTCACTGTTCTGGCCCTATAGGAAACACAGTAGAGTAGAAGAGTGCTCTTTTCTCAAAAGCAGAGTGTGTTTCTTGTAAGGCGAGCTAGCGTTTGTTTCCCAGTCCTAAGTGGAGTTGAATCCCATGCAGTTTCTGGTCCTATGAGTAAGAGTTGTTTTCTGGTAAGAAGAGTCACTATTGTGCTCACATTGCCATACACAGTGAAAATAGCACTGGCGTCTGCTCCCAGCAAGTACAGTGTATTGGACTGAAGAGGATGTACTGTTTTTGTCAGTTTCCTAAGCAGAGTTGAACTAGATATGGCCGTGTGTGTAGGAAGCACAGTTCTTTTATACTGAGCAAGCTCACAGTTCTGGTCTTATAGGAAACACAGTAGAGTAGAAGAGTGCTCTTTTCTCAAAAGCAGAGTGTGTTTCTTGTAAGGCTAGGTAGTGTTTGTTTCCCAGTCCTAAATGGAGTTGAATCCCAATGCAGTTTCTGGTCCTACGAGCAAGAGTTTTTTTCTGGTAAGAAGAGTCACTATTGCGCTCCCATTGTCATACACAGGGCAAATAGCTCTGGCGTCTTTTCCCAGCGTGTACAGTGTATAGGACAGAAGAGGAGCTACTGTTCTTGTCAGTTTCCTAAGCAGAGTTGAACTAGATATGGCCCGTGTGTGTAGGAAGCACAGTTCTTTTGTTCTGAGCAAGCGCACTGTTCTGGCCCTATAGGAAACACAGTAGAGTAGAAGAGTGCTCTTTTCTCAAAAGCAGAGTGTGTTTCTTGTAAGGCAACTAGCGTTTGTTTCCCAGTCCTAAATGGAGTTGAATCACATGCAGTTTCTGGTCCTACGAGCAAGAGTTGTGTTCTGGTAAAAAGAGACACTATTGTGCCTTCATTGCCATACACAGTGCAAATAGCACTCGCGTCTGTTCCCAGCCAAGTACAGTGTATTGTACAGTAGAGGAGCTACTGTTCTTGTCAGTTTCCTAAGCAGAGTTTAACTAGAAATGGCACGTGTGTGTAGGAAGCACAGTTCATTTGTTCTGTGCAAGCTCACTGTTCGGACCCCATAGGAAACACAGTAGAGTAGAAGAGTGCTCTTTTCTCAAAAGCAGAGTGGGTTTCTTCTAAGGCAAGCTAGCTTTTGTTTCACAGTCCTAAAAGGAGTTGAATCACATGCAGTTTCTGGTCCTACAGGCAAAAGTTGTTTTCTGGTAAGAAGAGTCACTATTGAGCTCCCATTGTCATACACAGTGCAAATAGCTCTCGCCTCTGCTCCCAGCAAGAACATTGTATTGGACAGAAGAGGAGCTATTGTTCTTGTCAGTTTCCTAAGCAGAGTTGAACTACATATGGCCCGTATGTGTAGGAAGCACAGTTCTTTTGTTCTGAGCAAGCTCACTGTTCTGGTCCTAAGGGAAACACAGTAGAGTAGAAGAGTGCTCTTTTCTCAAAAGTAGATTGTGTTTCTTGTAAGGCGAGCGAGCCTTTGTTTCCCAGTCCTAAGTGGAGTTGAATCACATGTAGTTTCTGGTCCTACGAGCAAGAGTTGTTTTCTGGTAAGAAGAGTCACTATTGTGCTCCCATTGCCTTACACAGTGCAAATAGCCCTCGCGTCTGCTCCCAGCAAGTACAGTGTATTGGACTGAAGAGGATCTACTGTTCTTGTCAGTTTCCGAAGCAGAGTTGAATAGATATGGCCCGTGTGTGTAGAAAGCACAGTTCTTTTCTTCTGAGCAAGCTCACTGTTCTGGCCCCATAGGAAACACAAAAGAGTAGAAGAGTGCTCTTTTCTCAAAAGCAGAGTGTGTTTC